>NW_007247662.1:13826-150337 GCF_000164805.1 Carlito syrichta
ACTGCACTCCAGTCTGGGCGACAGAGTGAGACTCCAACTCAAAAAAAAAAAAAGAAGATGTGAATAAGGGCTACTCTGGACACATGACCACCCAAAGTAAAAACATTTCCCATCTTCCCTCACAGTTAAGTGCAGCCACGTGTTTAATTGATGACAAACAAGGTATAAATGGAGGCTGTGTATACAACTTCTTGTAAGTACCCTTAAAAGGAAGGAGGCATACTTCTCTGTTCCCTTTTTCTTGACTCCGGACTAGAAGGTGGGCATGAAGACTGGATTTCATACAGCCATCCTGGAATATGAGGCAGCCAGTTGAGAATTCAGAGTATCTAGACAGAAAAAATTATATCCTGATGATCACGTAATTTATTGGATTAACTACCTTGGGAATCCTCTATATTAGACAAACATATACTTCTATTTTGTGTAAGCCACTGTTACGTTGACTTATCTGTTACTCATAGCTGAACTAATCCAAGTGATTCAGAATGTAGATACCTAAAAGTGGGTGCCTTAAAAAAAATTAGGAATTGGCTTACTATATACGGTGGGCAAGTAGGTAACAAATAGTTGTTGCAGGATGGAAACTGAAGAACTCTTGTTTTTAGATGGCATAGCTCAGTCAGTCAAAATTCTTGACCAAGTAGAAACTTGTTCACTTTGCAAGACACCTTACAAGGCACATGCCCCACTAGGCTATACTATTAAGGGAAATGTCAAATGGATTTAGAATGCTGGTGGTTGTTTGTTTCTTCTTCCTTCTCAGCAAAGCCCTACTGAATTAAACCCTAAAATCTAGATTCATTAAGAGTTCTAAGATTTAGAACATCACTAGGTTGAAAATGTCCACAACTTCCATACTTCATTCTAAAGCATCAGGGTAAGGTTTGGAAGGGGGGTATGAAGTAAAGACTGTAGTTGGAGATTACATGTATGTCCACCATACAAAAGCTGTGAGTATACCAGCACAAAAGGCACTAAGAGTCTTTCCTTTACCCCAAAACTCATTATTTCAGATAGTCCCATTAACATTAGAGCAGAGGGTAGGAGGATCAAAGAAACAAAAAAATAACAGCCTTAACTACCTTTATTCAAGAACTGTAACTGTGATTACTTATACATGAAATTAACCAGAAATGAATAAATTGGAGGCCCACGTTTTTAAAGAGAAGATTGTATTGGCAAAACCTCCATGTCCAACTTGCAAAAGTCATAGGTAAGTTGTCCTTTGCTCTATGACAAACTATTCCCAAACTTAGTGATGTGAAAACTACAACAATCCTTTATTACTAATATTATCATCCCTCACAGTTCTGGGAGATGACTGTGCAAAGTTAGATGGTTCACACTTAGGGTAACTCATGAAGTTGCAAGCAGACCATAGCTGGTGCTAAAGCCATCTAAAGGTTTCTTCACTCAATGTCTAGTAGCCAATGCTGGCTGTTGGCTATAATCTCAGCTAAGTCTGTGAGCCAGAATGCTACATGTAACCTCTCCACAAGGCCTGGGTTTCTTCATAAAGTGGTGGTTGCTTTCCAAGTGCAAGTACCTTAGAGAGTCGGGTAAAGCTCCATCACCTTTTATGACCTCTCCTTGTAAGTCTCATGATGACATTCTGCCATACTCTATTGGTTGAGGCACTCAAAAGATTCAAGTTTCAATTTAAGTTTCAAGGAGAGGATAATAGACTCTACTTCTTGATAGGGAAATAACAAAGTCATTTTATAAGAAGAACTGGTAGGATGGGAGATAATATTCTAGTCAAGTTTGGGGAATAATCTATAACTGTCAAGCCTTCACAAAACAATTTCTGGTCCCACTCAAAAAAAAAAAAAAAGAAGCAGTTAATGATCTGCAAAAGTTCCATGGCCATCAAGAAGGGCTTACCAGTTGTTGTTGTCCTTAGAGATGTCCTACATGAAAAGAGAAAAGGAAAAACTTTCCAAGAGCAAAGCCAGAATTGTAGAGAACAATGAATGAGGGAGTTCCTTCCAAAGAACAGAATCAGGGGTTTCCAGATGACTGATCAAGGAATGTATCCCATACTATTCCTGAATTTAAATAATTTCTAGGGACAAGTAACTGATGGTTGTTTTCATTCTTCCCGTTTCTGAATGGGAGTTTTTACTGCAATTAGTCTATTTCTTCTCAAATGTTCATGATCCCTTTCTTCCATAGGAATAGAATCCTGTATTTTTTAGGCAGGCACTTAGCCCCATAGAAAAGCAACTATGGCCAGGTGTGGTGGCTCATGCCTATAATCCCAGTACTTTGAGAGGCTGAGGTGAGAGGATTGCCTGAGCCCACAAGTTCAAGACCAGCCTGGGCAACATGGCAAGACCTTATCTCTACAATAAATCAAGAAAAATTAGCCAGGGATGGTGGCACATGCCTGTGATTCCAGCTACTTGGAAGGCTAAGGCAGAAGGATCACCTGATTCCAGCAAGTCAAGGCTGCAGTGGCCATGAGCATGCCACTGCACTCCAGCGTGGGTGATAGAGTGAGACTCCGACTCCAAAAAAAAAGAAAGAAAAGAAAGGCAACTATATACCCTAAATTCCATTAAAACTGGATGCTGGCATGTAATTCAGCTCTGGAACATGGAAACATCATGTGTAACTTCCAGGAAGTATCCTTAAAAGAAGCAGACGTGCCCTTTATCAACCCCTTCCCCTTGCTGCCAAATGGAAAACCAGTATAATATGCAGAATTCAAGTGGCCATCTTGGAGCATGGGGCAGGCAGGACACTTTACACTGGTAGAGAAACAAGAAAGCTCCTTGATAACTGTTAAGCTTCTGTACTAATCCTGGTATGATTACATCAAGTTTCCTTTATGTGAGAGAAACAAAATTCTATTTGTTCAAGCAGTAACTTGGGACTCTTCTGTTACTAATAGTAAACCAAATCCTAATCGATGTAGCACATAGTTGAACAGGAAAAGTGGGATACTATAATATCAAGAAGATTAAAATAAACATGAGTTATATAACAACATCCTGGTTTACACAAAATGGAGTGACAGAAGTGATTTGAAGATATCCTCTGCTTCCACATGGCAGCCAAACATATGCTTTCAAAATGCAAATCATATCTTGTTAACTCTCTAGCTTAAAACTGTGACTTCTCTGGGATAAATTAAAATTTTCTATGGGATCTGGCCCCTTCTACCTCTCCAAGTCCATTTACTCCCAGAGTCCTGTCCCACTCTGAGGTCTGACTGCACTGGCCTTTCAGTGCCCCTTATTCAGAACCATAGCTAGAGAAAGCAGGTTACAGTTACTCCCTTGAGTACATTCTTCAATATAGGTGCCTATTTTTAAGTAAAATTTTAGTATGACAATTATTAAAATTATGGTGAATGAAAGCAATATCATGACATGTGTAAAGCAAACAATTAAAAAAAATGTCTCTGCATGTTACCTTCCTCATTCCTGGCTGAGCCTACTCCTCAGCTCACCCACCAATTTGTAGAATCTAGCTCTGAATATACCCACCATACTCCTTCTCACACCATGCTCTTCCATCATCTCTGTGTGCTGGAGTCCAGCTCCTGCAGGGTTCAGGGTACCCCAAAGGTGGAGACAGCATAGGTGTTTGGGGGCAAGAAGAAAGAGAGAGAGAGACAGAGACAGAGAGAAAGAGAGAGAGACTTGGACAACTGCTTAGATTTGAGCAGAAGACGACCTTTATTGAGTGTTAACAGTGAGGTTTATACTCACATGTCTTTCATGTGAACACAAAGCCAGGTGTGTGAGGGGCGTCTCCCACCCACCAGATGTTCTTTCAGGTATGAGGAGGAAAGTCCCATAACAGACACTAACCTTAATCCGTGACTGACCTATCCTATAAAACTTTTTCATCCTATGCTGATTTATACTAATACCAAGTTAAACGATTCCATAGAAACTTAAATACTTACTTTACAACCTAAAGCGGCCCATCCCAGAATGTTTGAAATGTGGCCCAGTCCAAAGTTCACAGTGGGCTACCTGCAAGTAAACTAGCCGCATTCTTTCAACAAAATGGCTGTCTAAACTTATATTTTTAAAACTATATTCTACAATTTACACCTTACTCAACTTCAATAAATTCTAAAATCACGACCCAGAAGCCTGTGACCAATACTAAGGCTATTAGATGTGACCTGAGTTTGAACTATAAGTTGTGTGAAAGCCAAAACCTCAGTTTGTGGAAGAATAGGAACAATGAGCTTTTAAAGTTAGCTTGTGTTCATCCTGGTCTCAGAGTTTTTATGTTTGGGCTTACAGGAGCTTTTTCTGGTTATACTGCTAAGTAGCAAGGGGGAGGAAATGGGGTCAATAGCTCCCGAATGCATGCTAGTGGTCTCAGGTCAATAGCCCTTCCAGATCCCTAACGCTCAGTGGGCCTCCGTGGCCAGCTCCCAACATCAATGCAGGTAATTTTATTCATTTTTCTTATATCAAATATCCCCATCAAATTTCCCTATTATAGTTGCTTATCACGCCTGATAATATTCTATGAGTATTTGATGACCTGTCAGTTTCCTCATTTTCTGTGATTATTTAACAAATGTCAGTTTTCTCCCACTGTACTGTAAGTTCCACAAGTCGGTAAATATGTTGGTCTTAGTTCATCACCCAGAGTGGAGCACTGTGCCTAGCATATTATAGACCCTTAATAAATGCCTGTTGGGATGAATCATTGAAAAACAGAGTTGAGACCAAAAGAATGAAAAAAAAAAATAGGTTGAAAATAAAAGAAAGGTGAGGGAAAACCGTGGAGTCATGGTGGCATAAACATGAATGATAAGTTTAGAAAATGGCAGGTCATTAATGTGCTACAAAGCACTATTCGATGTGATGAGAGAACTGTAAAAAAATATACAGCATGGTGCTCATTCATCTGGGGCATAATAAGATTTAGGCAAAAGAAAAAATGAAAGTCAGAAAAATATGTGGGTCCAACAAACGATATGTCATAGTACTTCAATATCAAGAAAAATTAACAGATAGTAACAATAATAATTTTTAAGAACTTGCTGTGTATCAGGGACTGCATTAAGCACCTGACATATGTTATCTAATGTCATCCTTATAATAATCCATGAGGCTCAAAGAATTTAACATGCCTAAATAATGAAACTTACATGCATAATGAGAGAATTCGAATCTTAGTTTTTCTGAATTCAAAACCAGCATAGTAACATCTATGCTATAAAGAAACGAGTTCAGTCTGACTCTAAAGAATGAGCGGGAATTACATGAACAAAGGGAAAATATGGATAACAGTCAGGGAGAGAGCATAAGTGAACAAATCATAAAAGAAAGTCAAGGTATGATGAATGAATAGTGAAGTCTAGCCATAGCTAGAGGGTCCATATAGTAGTAGAATCTGAGATGAAGGTAGGGATAGAATTTGGGTCAGATTGAGAAGAGCCAGCTAACAGTAGACTAAGGTATATTTGGTTTTTATCTTATAGGCAACCAGACGTTACTACAGGCACCTGGGTTGGCAAATGGCAAAATGAAAACGGTAGTCTAGTTGGGTTAAAGTGGGAGAAAAAAAAAAAAATAGATTCACATGGAAAAACTCATCATACTTGAGATCAACGAGT
This sequence comes from Carlito syrichta, assembly GCF_000164805.1. NCBI lineage: Eukaryota > Metazoa > Chordata > Mammalia > Primates > Tarsiidae > Carlito > Carlito syrichta. The sequence goes on from NW_007247662.1 coordinate 19,426, forward strand.
GTTAATACTGAGTAGATTTATAGATTACTCAATACCAGACTTCAATTGCAGATGAAGAAAATGTAGCCCACACAATTTAAGTGACTTCCCCAAAGTTGGTAGAATTACTAGGGCTGTAACTTGGTTTTCTAACTGCCCTTTTCACTAATAACACAGGTACAGAAACAGATGAAAAATGGGAGACAGAGAGAGAGAAACCAGAATTAAAAATAGCTTTTAGGTTTTAGGCCAGAAGAACTGACCTAAAATATAATAATGACATTACTGTCAGATAAAAAATAATGACAGTATTTTCAGATAAAAAGTATTTAAGAAATAGTCTTTGTGGCAGACTCTAAGTTGACCCCCGGTGAGCTTCATCTTCTGTTATTTATTCCCTTATGTAATCCCCTCCCCTGTAGTGTGGGCTGGCTTATCAACTCGGTTCTAACTAGTTTAATACAGTGGCATCTATATGATTAGATTATAAGAGATTGTAACTTCTAACTTTCTAACAGAAGTTGTCCCTTGCTTGCTCTAATGAAGCAGGCTGCCACTCTGGGAACTGCACTATGGAGAGGTCCGCCTGGCAACAAATTGAAAGTGTCTTTTGGTTGGTAGCCAAAAAACTGTTAGTCCCTTGGCTTAACAACCTCACGTATCTGAATTCTGCCAATACCATGTGAGCTCAGAAGTAAATCCCCCAGTCAAACTTTCACATGAGACCCCAGCCCTAGCCAATGAGTTCATTGTAGCCTTTGTGAGAGACCCTGAAGATAGGAACCCAGCTACCTGATGCCCAAATTTCTGACCCACTGGAATGGTGAGATAATAAATGTGTGTTGTTTTAAGCCACTAAGTTTGTGATAATTTGTTATGCAGCAGTAGACAACTACTACAATATTAGTAAAGAAAGAAAAGGCTACGTTTGGTTTGAGGTGATGGAGGAATTGTGTAGTTTCTGCAGAGCCCTAGGGATGGAATCAATGTTTTTAAGGACAATAAATAGGTGGACGGTGAAAAACAGAGTTAAGTATAAAAACTTCAACAAAGACATATGGCAATGAAGAAGTAAAAGTGAAATTATGAACACTGCAAATAAAGAGAAAAGAATTTAAAAGAAGTTTGAATAACCAAAACACGATGCTATTTGGAAAGAGAGTTTCTATAAAGAAACAAAAATGTGTTACAAACATAACGTAAACGTTGGCATTAAGGTGGGAAGAAAGAGAATAAGTGATTAAAACCATTGCACTATGCACAAACTTGGAAACCTCAGTAGAAATTCAGCAACTCTTAAATTCTTGCTTTAAGTGTCCATCTTTCACTTACAGCAATTAACTATCTATTCAATAAATACAATTTCAGTGGTCAAAGTATCCTTTGAAAATAACAAATTCTGAGGACGTCATTATTTTAAAATGTTAACATCACCAATTTAAAATAATATTAACTAGAAGTTTCCAAAACACTTTCAAAGGCACTCTTTTATTTTATCTTCAATTCTTGTATAATCACTTTTTAAAAATTAAGTTGAATTTTCATTCAAATACTCTTAATAAGAGCAAATTTAAATATTCTAGCAGTTGCATATGAAATCTTGTTTTTCTTAAAAGAGAGAATTTCAGTGAACTACTCTATTTTTATTCCACCTGGTAATTTGAGTTTCAGCACAGCAGAAAAATAACAAAATATAATTGACATACTAGAACATAGTATTTTAAAAAGCCATCTTCATTCTAATATAAGGATTTATAAGATTTCTAGAGAGACCACTTACCAAGTATTTTAGTTCAAAGAAAGAGGGAGTCTGTTCTACACAGGCAGGCATGAAATAGTTAATTGAAAATTTGGACCCTTTGACCAACCACTTGAATTTCATTTTCCTACCCTCTTAAACCCTGGCAACCACAATTCTGCTCTCTGCTTCTATGAATTCAACTTTTTTTTTTTATTCCACCTATGAGAGGAACCCCCCCGCCCAAAAAACTGGAATTATTTTTTGGAGGGTGGGCCCCTTGTAGTACAGGCTTCCCGCTAAGTAAGTGTTTTAGGAATCCAAATGTATACCAGCTATTATTGTTGTAAGAGGCTGTGTTTGGCTTTAGTGGATTTTTTTTTCCCTTTGGATATTCTTTCAGTGCATTTGCCCATTTCATGATGAGTGATTTACACAAACAACCTGCCCACACCATACTGAGTGTTCCGCAGTTTTGACCCAAAACAATCACCCTCCCTATTCACCCAATCTCATCCCAAGCAACTTTATTTTTGTTTCCCCAGATGAAAAAAGTCTTCAGAGGGAAATGTTTTGCCAATGTGGAAGAGGTGAAACAAAAAAATGGCAGAAGTAATAAAAGGCATCAAAATTGATGAGTTCACAAACTGTTTTGAGCAATGGAAAAAGGGTCCTATGAGGTGTATTGCATCAAACAGAGTACTTTGAGGTGACTGAAGTTTAAAATGTAACAATACACAATTTTTTATAAATAAGTTATGGGATTTTGGGGTCCCCCTCATGTAAGTGAGATCATGCAGTATTTGTCTTTCTGTACCTGGTTTGTTTATCTAACATAACGTCCCCCAGACTCATCTATGTCATTACAAATGACAGGACTTCCTTTTTTATGGCCAAATATTATTCCATTGTTTGTGTGTGTGTGTGTGTGTTCTTTCTCTATTTATGTGTCAGTCAATGGAGACTAAGGTTGTTCTCATATCTTGGATATTGTGAATATTGCTGCAATAAAAATGGGAATGCAGATATCTCTTCAAGATCCTGATTTCTTTTCTTAGGATATATGCCCAGAAGTGGAATTGATGAATCATATGGTAGTTCTATTTTTAAATATTTCAGGAACCTCCATACTGTCTGCCATAATGCTGTGCCAATTTACATTTCCCCAAAACAGTGTACCAGGATTCCCTTTTCTACACCTCCCTGCTAACATTTGCTAATCTTTTGTCTTTTTCATAATACCCATCTTGACAGGTGTGAGGGGATAGCTCATTGTGGTATTGATTTGTGTTTCCTTGATGATTAGTGATACTGAGCACCTGTTGGCCATTGTATGTCTTCTTTTGAGAAATGTCCATTCAGACCCTTTGTCATTTTTCAGTCAGGTTATTTGTGGGGTTTTTTGTTCTTTTGTTGTTGTTGTTATTGAGTTGTGTGAGTCCAAAAAGAATTTTATTAATATCACTTATAAGCTAGTTTAGAAAGACAGGAATATTTCCCCATCCCAACTCCTCAGCAAAGCAGGAAAGAGGCAAGATACATAAAGAGATCATTTCCTAAATAATTCACAGGCATTAGTAGTGGGAAACTGCCAGGGGTGGGGGTGGGATTGGCAGTTGAGGGAAACTGCTAGGGGAGGGAGGGGCACAACTCATTAACAAGGGTACCTGCATAATCAACGTTTATATACCTAACACTGAACTGTACCCTGCATCTTTAAAATTAAAATTAAAATAATAATAATTCATAGGCACTTAGAAAAAGGCACACTGAAGAAGATCAACATACCTTCAGTTCCAGTACAAGGACTATATACATTTGTTATGGACTGAATTATGTCCCTCTAAAATTTATGTGTTGAAACCCTTATCCCCAATGGGACTATATTTGTTGGTAGGGACTTTAAAGAGACAATGAAGGTTAAATGAGGTCATATGGGTGGGGCCTTAATCTCAAAAAGACTGGTGTTCTTATAAGAAGAGGAAGATACTAGGGAAACACGTGCAGAGAACAGGCCATGTGAAGAAACAATGAGAAGGCAGCCATCTGCAAAGCAAGGAGAGAGACCTCAGGAGAAAACAGACCTGCTGGCATCTTGATTGGATTTCCAATTTCCAGAATAGTGAGAAAATAAATTTTTGTGGTATTTGTCATGGCAGCCATAATAAACTAATGAAACATCTATTTTGTTCTTCCACTACCTTGCACTGTATCCAGCACCAGCATTCAGGAAATACTGAAGTATTTATGAGTAAAGAAATGAATCCCAATCAGAAAGAGCTAGGGAGTGAGAAAAAAATATAGCTGATGTAAATTCACTATTAAAGGTGCTATTTAAGAAACCACAAAGCAGAGATGTTGAGAATTATCTACATTTAGTGTAAGAAACTTAATGTATAAGGAAGCAACTTGGGCAATGCAGATAACAAATGCTGTGAAATGTCATAAGTATCAATACTGATCAGTCCACATATAAAACCAGCAAAATGGGGCCATTGCTTTGCTAAACTCTGGTACGGCCATGTGGCTCTTTGAACTATGGCTGCCACGTTTTCCTAAGCTTTGGCCCCCTCCCCTACCTTGGGGAGGTGAATCTCTTATCTCTCTCTAATTTACTTTCTAAACAAACTATATTTTACAATCTAATTTCTGTGCAATTGTTTGCACCTTTCATATGGCACCGGATCACAGACCAGATCCCCTGGGTCTGACCTAACATTTTAGAGTACCCGCTAGCATTTTGACCTAACATTATCCTAGTTAGGATAGCTATTACCAATAAGACAAAAAATAACAAATGCTGGTGAGGGAGTTCTTATACACTGTTGATGAGAATGTAAACTAGTACAGCCACTATGAGAACAGTAGAGAAGTTCCTTAAAAAACTACAAATAGAACTACTGTGTGATCTAGTAATCCCACTACTAGATATTTATCCAAAGGAAAGAAAATCAGTGTAACAAAAGGACATTTGTACCCCTAGATGCTAAATGCAACATATTCATGGTGAAAAAAAACCCAGAATAATGAAAAGCGATCATCTATACAACATCAGAACTGAGACAATTTCTACCTGGTGGGGACTCATCACTTCATTACATTAAAAGGTTGGCATATAGACATTAAAAATACAAAGTACCATTTTTGTAGTTTATTGTTCATGTGGTCATATTTATTTTTATGTATGGATAATATATTTGTATGTGTGATTTTTATATGTTTACTTTACATATCATCATATTCCAGAGTACTAGTTTTCTCAGCTTAGCCTTTTGTTGCCATTAGAAAGTCCTAAATTAAAAGAGCTCATTAAATATTATAGAAGAGGGCCAGGCATGGTGGCTCAAGCCTATAATCCCAGCACTTTGGGAGGCCGAGGTGAGAGGATTGCCTGAGCCCACATATTCGAGACCATCCTGGGCAACGTAGTGAGACCTCGTCTCTACACTAAATCAAAAAATTAGCCAGGCATGGTAGCACATGCCTATAGTTCCAGCTACTTGGAAGGCTGAGGCGGAGGGATCACTGGAATCCAGCAGGTCGACGCTGGGGTGGCCATGAGCATGCCACTGCACTCCAGCCTTGGTGAGGGAGTGAGACTCCAACTCGAAAATATATATGTATATTATGAAAGAGAAGACAGCTGAGCCAAGAGGATAGGACTGACAATGGCCTTCAAGAATCTGGTGTCACTTTAAATGGATGTTCAAGTAAACTTGCTACTGCCTAGGACCCTGCACTCTACACACTGTCCTACAGTGAATGTGGGTGTCAGGGTAGCTGTTATAACATTTTCAGCCCAACTGTAATTTTAGAACTATCTCTGAGCTTCAGGCCTGAAGATGCTTAAATGCAGTCTAAAGGAACTGTATCTGAATTCTCCAGCAAAGCAGAACCAGGAGGATATATTTGGCAAGTCTCAAATTTGTAGAACAAGCTGGAAGGCTGGAAATGTAGGCAGGATGTCTATGTTATATAGTCTTAAGTCAGAATTCCTTCTTTTCTGGGAAACCTTTGTTTTTGCTCTTAAAACTTTCAGCTGATTGGATAAGGCCCACCTATATTATGGATTGCTTTTACTTAAAGTCAGCTGATTGTGATGTTACTCACATCCACAAAATATTTTTACAACATGTTGCCCAATGACTGACTAGACAACTGGGCACCACAGACTAGTCAAGTTAACACATAAAATGCGATCATTACAGCAACCAAAATAAACCCTGGAGGGTGAAACTGCCAAACTAACACCTATGCATGAAACCCTTAAATTTCTAACAACTCACTGTGCCAATGCAACATAAACTTTATCATTACTATTATTCTATGAATATAGAGTACACATAGATGAGGCTTTACAAAAATGTCTGCCATTATACATACATTGGTATTCTAAAACTCCATCTTTAAATGTACCAAGACTATAAGTGATAAAATTGTAGTCATTCTGTGGATTAATGGAAAGCTCCAAAATAATCTCCCTTACAATTTACTTAAAGTAGTTTATTGTTAATTAAGATAGAAAAGGAAACCACCTGCTAAACTAGCTAAGAAATTTATGAACCTTTAAAAAGCATTTATGCATTTTCAGCTAGGTGAAGTCAAACCATGGTAGCATTTTTCAGTCTACTGAACCGGTCTAAAACAGTTATATTTCCTTATACTTGTAGGTCTAAATACCACACACTTTGCAAACTTGTCATTTCATACGGTTCATATGATAACATTTATGCCCTAATCAATTACTTTTTAAAGAGGAAAAATATTCTAACTTGATAATCTCAAGGATTTTAATATACTGATCCCATTCCTGATTAGTATGCTACATGATCATTTTACTTTCTCTTTCAACTAATATATTGCCCCTAGACTTATTGTTTTATGTGTATCTGTATAAAGTTGACATTTTAAAGTATGATTTGAAAACAATGAAGAGAGCCTGACTTTGTGTGAGCAGTTTGCCTTGTTTCCCAAATCTGATCTGCAGCATTTTCCATGGTTTTGAAAAGTGTTAGGACCTTACCCTTCTAGTTCTCCATTCAAAAAGAGAAAGCAGTGATCAACTTCAGTTTATTGCTGATCCAATGATAATAACTTGTCAACTGAGGAGGTTGTTATCTTATCACTTCACTCTGATATCCATCTGCAGTACTTTGAATTACATCTTCCAAAAAGATACATTTAAGTCTTAACCTTTGGCACCTGTAAATATAACCTTATTTTGAAAGAGGGTCTTACAGATGTAATTAAGTTAAGATGAGGTCATATTGGATTAGATTGGAGCCTAAGTCTAATAACTGATGTCCTTATAAAGACAAGGAGGTTTGGAAACACATAGCCACACACACAGGGAAGAAGGGAGGATGTAGACAGAGACTGGGGTGAGGCAGCTACAAGCCCAAGGAACACTAAAGATTGTCAGGAACCATCATAGGCTAGGAGGAGGCAAGGGAGGGTTCTTCCCTGAGCCTTCAAGGAGACCAAGGCCCTGTCAACACCTTTATTGAATGTCTCTTACACACACACACACACACACACACACACACACACGTACACGTACACACAGAAACACTCTTTTTAAAAATCTAGCTTGCTTTCTTCGTGTTGCACATGTTAAGCATCTACATTTTGACCTTAATAATTAAGTGATGGCTACCCAATCAAGGGTTTCAAGAACAAAATCATAACTTTCATTACAAATGACAGATGATCCTTCCCAGGAAAAAGAAAAAGCTGAATCTGGAAGATATTAGAGTAGACATGGTCATGTGGGCACAGTTTTGTGTTGAAGATCTTTGCAGAGTCTTCTCTAAGTCAAGTATCTTATTATATAGATATAGGTTTACATATACAAACTATATGATTTGAGAAGTTGGCCCTGAAACGAATGTCCAATTCCTTCTCGTGAAATGTGATTAAAATCATAGCAGGATGGCCAAGAAGATCAAACTAGATTCTCCTCAGGTATGATCTGGACTCCTCAGGTTCATCTCATGCTGCCCAGGTCCTCTTCCATCTCCAAGTATTCCCATTGGGCTCCCAATTCTCATATTGCTAAGTGTTGAACTTTGCTTAGATGCTAAGATGCTAGATGCTAAGCGCATTCACATACCAAAATTTAAATTAACTGATTTCTGTATAAAGCCTTTCTTCCTTCCCATACCATCAGTATTCACTGCCTTTATGGTCCTTCTATTCCCTTTCTAATCAGAACATCAGCTGCCTGCTCCTTGCAGCAAGCCATTCCAGCTGGAGAGAACAGAGCAGGAGATATCTCAACCCTATGGAAGACTGTGTCATTTGTTCCCAATTTGTCCTTCCCTTACATGGTTTCTCTGATACTAGGCTTAGTCATCTGACTTGATTTGACCAATAGAACATGGGCAGAAGTGACCCATGCCAGTTTCAAGCTGAGAGTTTAAGAGGTCTGGCAAGCTCCACCAGCTCCCTGCACTCCTGCATCCACCATAAGAAGAGCCTGCCTTGGTTCCAGAATGAGGATATTTTTAGACCAGATCTAAACCCAGCCTGGAGCCTGGAACCAAGCTAAACCCAACTGAACACAGTGCAGTCCACGAGAGCCAATGAACCTCCATACCAATAAGTGGGGAAAAAATGTTGCTGCTAGCTACTGAGATCTGGGGGTGGGGAGGGGGTGTTTGCAGCTTTATTGCAGCAAAACCTGACAAAAACAAATTCCTTATAAGAAGATTCTTCCTGACTGTAGACCAAGCTGAAAACAGATCCCACTGTGAAGTAAAATGATGAAATGGTCTCAGTAAAGCAACAACATTAAAACTACTAAAAGTAGTAGCTGTAGGTCACTGTTTAATAACTTCCTGCCTAAGCTGTTTAAAATCCTGTTTTCATTTACCAACAGATACAGATTAGCAGATGGCAGCCGGAAACTCTGTAATTTCACCATAGAACACACCAAAAGAGTCAACTAATTTTCTACCAGCATTCTGATAAACTTCAGAAGAAAGTATCAAAGGGCTAGAGGTGTCCAAGATAAAATGTGAATCACAGAAGTTAAACTTCTACGGCTTTATGTAGGAGAATAGCAGTTTGCTTAACTTCTAGAGCCCTCTTAGCCCACAATGGTTTGGGATATTGGCTGCTTTTGCACCGCTCATCTATTTCACATTCTTTGGTTTCTTTTGAGAAAAATACCTCTCTTTACTTGATCACATGTGTGGGAATGTTAACCAGAGGCCCTATCTTCCCTTTGCCAAACTAGACAAAACAGATATTTCTTTCCTAGAATGTGAATCATGAGTCATTTGATACAGACACCCAAAATGGCTGGAGGAAATTAATTTGAGAGCTCAATCTGGGCAAAACTATACAGACAATTCTGCCACCAAGACCATCTGGAGCTGCATGGTTCTTGTCTGCTTAAAGCTTGATGATCAGACCTTTTCCCTAATCCTGTGTATTCATTCCTACCTTCCAAGAAATTTCTTTTTATTGTAAATTAGCCAAAACTGGTGTCTGTTGTTCACAAACAGTGCCGAGTGGCATCAGAAGAAAACATGAAAGAGCTTTGAGGCAGTTGGAGGAGAAAATAGGGGAGAGGAGAGGAGTGGAACACCTCCTTCAGCTAAGAAAAAGCCAACCCTGTGTTAGCTTCACAGTCCAGATTAGTGTTTACTAAATCCAAAAATCATCAACGCACAAAGAAAGATGATAAGTAATACCATTCTTGAGAAGTAACCAAACTCTCTTTCTGAAAAAAAAGGTGATGAATATATGTAAACATTATGCAGTTATGTGTGTTGTAGAATATAAGCTTTTTAAATACACATTATGTTGGTCAGCTCATCAAACAGAATTTATTCAATTAAATCAAGCATTTGTCTCCTGGACTTCATGTCACAGTTGCAGACCTTTTCCTAGGCCCTTGCAATTGTCATTTGGGGTGGGATCCTGGCAACCCAGGTGACTTCCTAGTACTAGGAAGAACATGAGCCAACAGGACATTTTGAGGACCCAAGAGGAAAACTGAGAGGGTCTTTCCCACAACTGGTTTATATCCTTTTAAAACACTACAATAGCATTTTTTAAGTTAAATTCAGTTTTTTGTGTATTTCAACATATCCTTAAATCACTTCTTAATTTTAGTTGTATCATACCGAACATTATCTTTTTCTCTAAAAATATTTAATTCCAAATTTCCCAAATCTAAAATATTTATTCTCTTCATTTTATCAACTTGGGTCATTTCTCAGGTGTAATCCTAATTTTCTTTGAGGTGTAGAGACATTTCAACAAATCACTTAAGAAGGCAAATTGACCTACCATTTACAACAACCCTGAGTATACAGGAGAGATCACTGCACCCTGCTGAATTGAGCCACAGCCTGTCTGGTTTCAGACGTGCTGCCTTTCCTCCAAGCCAACTCCCTTGTCATCAATCTCCACCTGCACAAACACTGCAAGTGCATCCTTAATTTTCTTGACTAACTTATCAGCAGCCCCATTAATATTCTAAATTATCCTCTCTGGAAGACAAATTGCTTTACCATTTGTCTTCTTTAAACATTTTCCAGTCGCAAAATATAGTCTCAAGTTTTCTGCTATCAAGTATTAAGGTATAATCTTTTTTTTACCCTTCCACCAAAATTGAGTTCTTCCATATTTTCAAGGCTAATGAGCACAGGAAATGTGTACCTTTGGGTATAGATGAGCCTACCTGTTCTTTCAACAAATATTTTTGGAGTTCCTACTATGTGCCAGGCAATCTCAGAGATTCTAGACATACAAAGTAAATGAAAATGCTCACCCTCACAAAGCTTGCAATTCCAGTGGATAGAGCATGACATAAAACAACTCATTTAAGTGAAACTTAAGAGTATGTCAGATAGTGATAAGTGCTTTAGAAAAAAACAATGCAGGGCAGGCAATTAGGGAATGCTGAACATAGGGGAGACTGCAGTTTTAAATGAGGCAGTCACTGAAGGCTTCGTTGAAGAGGTAACACTGCTGCCAAGATCTGAAAAGAGTAAGGCAATGACCCACATCATTTTTATATGGGGGAAGAACTTTTTTCTAGCAAACAGCACAAAATGTACTAAAGCCTTGAATTAGGTATATGCTGTTAGATTGGCAAGACAACCTCAGTATATTTTCTGATACCACTTTCTCCTCTTCCTTCTGTTCCTGTCACTGTTAATAAGTACCTCTAATAAGAGAATCTCATTGCTTATTCTGTTCCAATGTCTATCTCTCCCCATAGCTGATCCCATCCCAAAGCTTATGAGTACCAACTCTGCACATCAAGTAGAGACACCCCGCCTGAGGTATACGTCTCAACTTCTGAGAGCCTATTGTCATCCTCAGCTGGGTACTTCACAACCACTTCATAAACAATATATCCAAATATGTCATCATCTTCCTTGTTAAGCCTACTTCTCTGCCTGTACCCACCATCCCAGTCACTCAAGTTGGAAACCTTTTTTTGTTTTTAAATTTATTTTATTTTTAGAGATGTACTTTTATTCTATCACTTAGGCTAGAATGCAGTGGCACTATCATAGCTTACTGCAGCCTGGAACTCCTGGGCTCAGGTGATCCTCCCACCTCAGCCTACCAAGTAGCTGGGACTACAAGCACATACCACCATAACTGGCTCCAAGTTGGAAATTTTTGATAGCTCCATGGCTCCTTTTACTTTCTTTCATTCTACATCCAGTCAGTTACACAGCATTAAGACATGCTCCTTTTTACATCCATGGTACTTATGTATCTTGAACACAGATACAATTCTAACTCACAGGGTCTTAGAAAATGTCACTGACCTCATTATGCATCCCAAATACCATGGGAGTAGGTTAGACTCTGCCTCCAGTCTGGCTCTGGAAAGGTGACGCTGCAGAGATATTATCAATAAAGCCCTGCCCATATCATTACATCTATCTCTTCCCAATTAAATACAAACCCACATACCACCACCACAACTCACGGCCCATTATAAACACTTCATCTTTAGTAATAAGGTGCATCTTTTCCTAAGTTCTTATCGCTTATGATTTATGAGATACATTATCAATAATTAGGTTATAAAATTTACAGAAACATCAGCCATTCACAGATTGTCAAGAACACATTTAGACTACACATTTAGCATTGGCAAATCCAAAAACTCAAGTTACAAAGATCCTTTATCACAGATAAAGGGAAAATGCATATTTTCCATATCGATAACCTAATCAGAGGGGCTGTAATTCATACAATACCTCAGTAAAAGCAATGCCTCAGAGCATCTCTCTTCTGATGTTACAAAGGCCTATGAAGAGAAATAAGAAAAGAAACATCATGGATGTTTCTCTATGATGGAAAAAACCCAATAGGAAAGAGAAAAGAAGGTACAAAGCCTTTCATTAGCATTCCTTACCATTCAGTTTGAGTTTGGGCCATTCTCACCATTTGCACAGGATTGATAGTTATCAAGAATATGAAGTCTGATTGGATTGGCCTGGGCCCAAATTCTGTCTTCACTGCCTACTAATTTTGGGTCAAGAAACATCCCCACTAGGATCCCAACCCAGACTGCAGGTATGATTTACAGGGTTTTTGACCAAAAATTGGAATTTGTTTTAAGACCTGATGTTGTATTAACAGTAAGAGTCTCACTTTGGTTTCTAGTTCACCCTAGAAGCAATTACCTGCACATGGTCTTATTAAATCATCATAAATACTCCATGAAACATGGAAGGCAAATATTAAGACCAGAATATGAGAAACGGGGAGGTAGTTGAGAATTAGCTAATACCAAAAAATTGCATTGCCTTATTTGGATATTCCCTAGAATCATAAAACGATCACATTTTACTGATAAAAATCTTGAGGTCCAGAGAAGTTAAGAGGTATACCAATTTTACACAGTGTGTTACTGTAATCCTGCTTAGCAAGTGAAGAAACTGAGGCATAAAAATGTAGAAAGAGTACATAATGGTGAAGCCAGGCATAGAGTTCTTAACACTATCTTGAGCTTTTTTCCAGTTCTACATATTACCTTTAAGTTGAAGTTTGAACTGCACATCTGAGAGCTACCAGAGAGGCCTAAGACTCCTCTAGCCTGTCATGAAATTCGATTTCCTTCTATAAAACAGTACTTAGGAAAGTCTTATTTAAAAACATCACCCAGCTACAAATGAAAACCTTCCCAACAGGGACAAGATGGAACATCTGCCTTCCTTTTGCTTAACAGAACACTGCAGAGCAGCTCTCTGCTTGGATAAACGCTATTTGGGTTTTCTTGATTTCTGAATGAGTTCTTAGTATCGTTCTCTTGAGCTCTCTCTCTCTCTCTACTTTGGTATTGTCATTGTCTTCTTGCCCAGAATTTTATGTGTAATCGTCTGTTCCACCATTGGCTTTTCTAAAACCAATCTTCCTTGTCTTTTGTAATTATGTAAAGCTGTTCTCTTTGCAGGCCACACACTGTAGATATCTAAAACCTGGAGAGAAAACACCCTAATTGTAATTATAATGGATTTCAAATTCCTATTATTCATGTTGGAAAGAAATCATGCAGTGAGGTTTCATTACCCATTTTCTTAAAACTCAGGGAAAAAAATAGTACTTGAACTTATTTTTGTCAGAGCACAGTCTTTAATTAAAAAAAATCCTTAATTACTTCTACGGAATTTAAAAAACACAATTCTATTTTTATGTCTATCTCTCTGCGTAAGAGAAAATTGAGTTTTTGCTGTTTTTTTGTTTTGTTTTGTTTTTGTTTTTTAGTTAGACCACACAAATATAAGCAAAACCAACCATCGGTATACCCAAAACTCAACCAATTGACCTCATTCCCTTGGGTCTAACCAAACTTCAAAACCAGGTATCATTTTGAAATTCAGAACCCCAGTAGTAGCAAGGCAACTAACTGTTGATTATTATGCGGGTCCTGTACTAATCTAATTAAGTAAAATGGAAATCCAATTTCAAGCATTGTTGTACACATTTGCATATGACACAAGTAGTCAAAAATCTGTCTGAAGTTAAATGAAGCACATGTACAGTCCCCTTATCAATTTGAATGTGGCTTTTCCACTCAGTCCCATTTTGAAATATTGCATTCTCAACATCTGCAAACCACTCATGGCCCAAATGTCATTGTTAATATCTGCTTGTTTTAGTGTTGCCATCTCTCTTGGTGAGTATTAGTAACAAGGAGTGGGCACAATTCAAGACCGTGTTTTTGAGGAAAGGATCTTCTGGGAATTTCTCAGGGAAAGGAGAAGCAAATACTTAATGCTAAATCAGTTTCTCTTAGATATTAGGAAGATTTGGGCAATAGACGAATAGATTTTTTTTTAATGCTCATAATTTAGGTAACAAAAAAAATTCTGTTCTGTGCTGAACCTTTCAAAAATACAATGCATTTTTTTCTGTGAAAACAATGAGATATATTAAAATGGAACAATAATACGAAGCCTGAGAGGGCCATCCCCAGAATATCCTTATCCCCTAACAACTCTCCCAACCAGTTGTCAACCATTACAGTCCAATGGAAGAGCCCATGTAGTCAGCACCCTGCCTCTTCCATCTGATGATATAATTCAATGTGAACACAGGTAGGACAAGTAGGAAAGACGTGTTCTCGCCACAGCACCAAGTTTCTCAAAGTCCTGGGGTTCCATCTGTTCCTCTCAACTTGACACTAAAAATGTTTTGGTTAAAGATCATATGTCTAAAACAGAGGGGAAGGTGTTCTACTCACATTGTATCTGTACTTTGTGATTTAGCAGTAGCATCTAACAAAATCAAAATAAAGTATACGAGTGGATTAACTGTGTAAGAAGAATAATGGAAGCAGACGCAATAAACAGTAAGCATTTATAAAGAGCCATCAGGCCAGGAAAAAATTGATTGCTTTTGTACTAGGAGAGAATTCCAAATGAAGGGTTGGAGCTACACATTAGCATTTGAGGTTAAGCATCTGACACAGTACCTCAAAAGATAATGAATTAAATCAGAGGAACTTTGGAATAAGAACCACTAGCCAGGCTTAGTGGACATTTGACTCTGTTCTCCACACTGTTCAAGGCTCACAGTTTACAAATGAATAAGACATGGTCTATTTGCCCTTGAATAATTCACAGCTAGTGAACCAGAATAGTCCAGGAAATCAGAGGGACTTGGATAATCTCTTTGCCTTGGGGTCAAAATCTAAATTACAAAGGTTAGCAAAAGCCTGAAAATTCTCCTGCAACTCTTCTTTGCCTTTTTTACCTCCTCTCTTGCTTAAAAATCATGTCAACTTACAAAAGTTAGATAATAAAAGACCTCCCTATGGAGAAATGTACACCAGGTCATCCATTACCACAGACTGACTTAAGGCATTTAATACATCGACCTTTAATATTTGGACATGATGGCTCAATCTTCTAGCAAATATTTTTTAAGAAATCAGCTAATAATATGAATTTTTTAAAAACCCAAACTAAGTCCATCTTTTATTTTAAAATATATGTGTCTGTCTCTGAAATATTAATATTTTTCTCCTTGTCCATAAAATGAGTGTAATATCTTACAAGGTTTTGAAAACCTCAAACAATTAAAAAAAGTTTGTGAAAGATATTTGTATAAATGGTAAAGTACCACATTAGCATTAGTGGCCATCATTATACTCATGAAAGCCAAGGTCACCAAGCCAGTGGATGGAGTTCTCATTTACAGACACACAGGGAGGATGTACATGAAAAAGAATGGCAGAAAGCTCACATCTAAAGGATTCAGTTCATCACACACTCAACTGACCAAAGGCTCAAGGCAGCACAGTGGATAGCACAACCGACTAAAATCAAGACAACTGATGTTGGATGCAGTGGTTCATGCCTATAACCCTAGCACTTTGTACGGCTTAGGCAGGAGGAATGCGTGAGGGCCAGGAGTTTGAGATCAGCCTGGACAACATAGCGTGATCTTGTCTCTACAAAAAAATAAAAAACATTAGCTAGCACGGTGTCACGCTTTGTCGTCCCAACTACTTGAGAGCCTAAAGCAGCAGGGCCACCTGAACCCAGGAGGTGTAGGCTGTGGTGAGCTCTGATCATGCACTACATGCCAGCCTAGATGATGGAGCAAGGCTTCAATTAAAAAATAAAATAAAATAAAGACAACTGAGATGTTGTCCTACCTCTACAATTAGAAGTGAGATTTGGGAAGAGCCAAATAATTTATGATTCATGCCTCATTAATCATTTCTCAATGTGTTTTGAGCTCTTCCCATGATAAGCCTGCTATATATAAAAGGTATAATTTTCCTAAAATTTAATACCCCACAATATTCAACTTCAGAATGTGGATTTGCGCCACAAGATCAAAAGCATCCATGAGAGATTTTGTGGGCTTAAATAAATGAATTTTCACTGTTAAACTGAGGTGTTGAGTAAGTAATTTCAGGTCCTTTTGAAAATGCTTACTTACCAATAAATATTCAGGGTGTTTTATTTTTTTAACTCAGAATGCTACAGTCTATAATATCCTATTTGCTATAATTCTTTGTACTGATCAAATGAATATGTTTGTGCTTGTTTTGAAGAAAACCAGGGGCTCTTTGTGCTATCAAAGTGGCTAAAGGAATATAAATGAGTCCTTAGCATTTTTCAAGCCTTTATAGTCCCTCAGAAATTATAAATATTAAAATTAGAGATGAGAAGAACTATAATTCAAAACTTTTTTTGCATAATCTGGGATGGGTATGAAATATTTTTACTCTATCAACAAATGATGTTGAGCAACTGTGTATCAGTCAAGGTCCAATGCAAGAAACAGAAAACACTCTAAGCATTTCAATAAGAATAGAATCTAATCAGGAATTAGGTATTTTCAGAATTGCTGGAAAAGTTAAAGTTAGGAAGCTGCCATTGACCTTTTTTTTTCTTTTGCTTCAAAGCCACACCCCCTCAGCTGTGATCCAGTGGTTACTAAGCCACTGTTGGGACTACTTGTCCCACACTCACAAGCTGGTGGCCAGAGTAAAATGTGGCACCTGAACGCTGAAAATACTTTCGTTCTTAGGAGTTGGCTTGTCAGCTGACATCTCTAAAGAAAATTGTCTTCCATCTTCCTTCCAATCTTATGCATATACACCTCCCTGGCTCTATTATAAATCACATCATTATACAACCTAACAAGGAGTCTAAGAAATATATTATTTGGCCCCCTAGTCCTTGTATATGGATTGGTTGGTGGAGGGGGAGATAAAAAGAAAATAGAAGTGAATGTTGAGTGTGATAAAGTATATTTAGCCTAGTGTGTTATAAGCAAAGCAGTAGTCTAAACATTTTGAAAAATTAAAAGATAGTTGCCTGTAATCCCAGCACTGTGGGAGGCCAAGGTGAGGGGATTGTCCACGGGTTCGAGAACAGCCTGGGCAACTTGACAAGACCTCATCTCTACAATAAATCAAAAAAATTAACCGGGCGTGGTAGCACATACCTGTAGTTCTAGCTACTTGGAAGGCTGAGGTGGAAGGATCACCTGAACTCAGCAGGTCGATGTTGGAATGACCATGAGCATGCCACTGCACTCCAGCCTGGGCAATGGAGTGACACATCAACTCAAAAACAAAAAAAGATAGATACGATAAGAACCTTTCTCTCAGGGAGCATTTATTTAACTAAGAAGACAAGAGATACATATGAAGAGTTATTATTGGTATCAACACAGCAGAAAAGTCATTATGGGATTGAATATAAAGTTTCATGGTGTTAGGTAAGACTCAAATTACTTGTTCCTCTTTATTAACTCTTAAATCATTTCAGTGATGAGGAGAGTAATGCTAATATATAAAAGATTGAGTGGATATTTAAGATTCTTTCAGGGTCAAAGCAGAGTCACAACTTCAACTAGTTTTACCTAACTCTCAAACTAGGTAAAAATTTCAGCAACAATTGATTGTGCAAATACATTTTCATGAAGAATAAGATAGAGGTCTTAAAGAAAGGGGGCAGGATAAAGCACCTAGCACAGGCCTCGGGGGAGAGAAACATTAAAAATATAAGGTACTGACTCCAAGTTCCCTGACCTTGGTAGGCAGCAGCTAGAGAGCCCATGAACTACAGGCCTGTAAGCCTGTGAAGCCCATGTCTTTACTAAGACTTTGCTTCTATATGAGAACTCACAGAAACATTTTCTTTTGGTCATTCTTTCAGTTCTGCTTTGAGTTTGTCCTTTGTTCAAGGTGCCTATAGCCAGAGATTCCCCAGTGGCCTCTCTGCAAAGGGACTCAAGGCCCATCCATGATTGACTCTTACTAAGTGGCACAAGCAAAACAGGCAATGGAGAGTCAGAAAAGAGGACCATGAGCCAGAGGCTGTGGCTATTGTGCCATGGCTTATTGTAAGCTTTTTAAGTTATATGTGACAATTCCGTTATCTTTAAAAACAAAATTACATTATTTGGAGCACAGTAAAATTTCCTCCAGTTCTAAATAACCATCCCTTGGTTATGAGAAATCATAATTTCTGAATCAATATCTTATAGGGATGTATATCTCTATTTCAGAATCAAATATATTGGAGGAAATTTTCGACCTATTGGCAAATCTCTATTTCTTTCAGAATTTCTTTCTTCTAGAATTTCATTCCTCTTAACCCTTCAACTATTTTGTTGAAATCAATTGGTGTTCACAAATAAGAACTACAGCTGGGCCTGGTAGTGTACACCTGTAGTTCTGACTACTTTGAAGGCTCAGGCGGAAGGATCGCCGGAGCCCAGCAGGTTGAGGCTGCGGTGGCCAAGAGTGGCCACTGCCCTCGAGTCTGGGTGACATAGTGAGACTCCAACTCAAAAAAAAAAGAACTAAAGTTTCCAGGATAATCCCATCAATGCTTTTGTTGTATGACAAATTAACTTTAGAGCAAAACCCTTATAAATAAAAGATCTTTAAAGGGGTTTGTCTAATTTGGTGTTTTTAAGTACAATACAATTCAACACATGTTTTCTGAGTTTCTACAGCACACCAGCTACCAAGGCAAGCAGTGGGGTCTCAGAGATGTGCAAGACACATTTCCAAACCTCATAGACACTACTTCTGTGGAAGATAAATGCAAAGAAACAGGAAATCACATTTTGGTGGCACAAGTGCTATACTGGACAAGAACCTGAAGCTGAGGGAGCTCCTAGAAGGGGCACTAACCCGATCAGAAAAGGCTTTCTGGAAAAAAATGATGTCTATACTTTTAAGTAAAAGGACCACTTTAAATGTACTGGATCCGTCCCATAAAAAGAGAGAGCAGTAATTCATTGAGCCACCACAGATTGTTCTCTGAGATCTGCATATAGATAGTTTACTGAGGGGGACTCTTATATCTATACTACTGAGAGAGTGAAGGAAGCAGAACTGGGCAAACGGCAAAGTTGAAGTGTGAGGCAGTTGCAAGAGAGGCCTCACTTCCCAGAGGGAGCTCTGAAGCCAGGTGGTCCTTCAGAGATGCCCTGCATCGAGGCAAGAAGGCCAGGCATTGTCACTTGGACATCTATCAGACATTGGATGCAGGCAGCCCCAAAGAGGGGGTAAACCTTGGGTGAAGGAACTCCCTCCATCAGATGGCAGTTCCTGAGGAGGGACTCACTTGTGCACTGCAGAAGCCAACACACAGAAGCTGGGAGAGGGAGTAGCTCCATGTGAGACAGAAGAAGCCAGGCTGTGTATCACAGCATCTACCACCAGTAGGAAAGCTCATCTCCAGCAGGTCAGTCTTAGGGCTCATCAACAGGTCTCTTTACTTCTCCATGGCAACCTTGGCAGCTGGATAAGCCCCAGTTTTGGCCAACATCCTAAATTTTCATTAACACAGAGCTGTACTTGGGCCCCACATTTCTGAGCCAACCTCATTTTCATGAAGGTCTTTCTACCAAATGGATACTTTGGCCTGATGACAAGTTCAGAAAGGAGCTTGGTCCAAGAGATTCGCTGTCCCCGAGGGTAAAACATTTCCTCCACATGTGAAAGAGCTGTCACCATTATGGACTTTATCAGAAAATTATTAACAATAAAATAATGTGCCTGATTTTGAA
This sequence comes from Carlito syrichta, assembly GCF_000164805.1. Taxonomy (NCBI): domain Eukaryota; kingdom Metazoa; phylum Chordata; class Mammalia; order Primates; family Tarsiidae; genus Carlito; species Carlito syrichta. Next base: position 39,176 of record NW_007247662.1, read on the forward strand.
GAGAAATATACCAGAAACTTTACATTCAGATCAGTGTTACCCTGTTCAAGGTGGTCAGTTTTTGGCAATTTGTTCTTAATATCATTTTGAAAACTGCTCTTTGGGAATTAATTTCAAAGCCTATGACGCACTGTTATGAAAGAAATATGATAATGTGGTAAAGAGAATTTAGGGCCTGAGTAAAAATGGGTTCAAATTCTAACATTCACCACATGTTAGCTATTTTTCCTTGGCTAAATAATTTAAACTTTCTGAGTATCTTTTATTCCCCCTTCTGTAAAATTGAAATAACTATTGTGATCTGGCCATTGTGTGAATTAAATGAGAATATACATAAAATTCTGGAACATAATAGATGCTCTGAAAAGGATTTTTTACTGTTTTATTTTCCATTTCCTCTTCTTTTCTCAATGAGAGGTATCAGAAAAAGGTAACATACCTAGAGTATAAGATTTGTCCTTTTCAAAAATCTTCGTTTGTTTTAAATAGTTTTACATTTACAAAATTACTGCAAAGATATAGCAGAGAACTTCCACACACCCAGTTTCTCTTATCACTAACATCTTAATATGTGGGGTACATTTGTTTTTGTTTTGTTTTGTGTGTTATTTCATTTTAGAGTTGTGGGGTACAAGTTAGGATTTACTACATGAGTAAGTTGCATGCCAGTGAAGTTTGGGCTTCTAGCTGACCCTCTCTCCCCCGATAGTAGACCAGGTTCCCAGTGTGTTGCCATATGCACATTTTGTTATAATTAATAAACCAAACATTATTACTGACTAAAGTCCATCATGTATTCAGATTTCCTCAGTTCTTCCTCAATATCCTTTTTATGTTCAAAATTTGTCTTTTTTGAATAGCCAAACATCATTTGAAATAAAATTTAGTAAATAAGGTAAATAATAGAACTTATTTTCAAAAATGAATTCTCAATATATATAAATGATGAAGTCTTGTATGGTTTATAAACTGACCTTTACAGTCATTTCCAAAAAAGCCTTCTGGAAATAGTTTCAGCCCCAACAACATCACTGGGATTGGAGTTGGTCCCCAAGCTAACTACATTGGAAGACCGCATACATCAGGCAGATAGGACTGCTTTGGGAACCAACTTGGCATGTGAGTTTCTAAGCAACTTTTGTAACCATTCTCACCTTCACCCCCCACTAATATAAATACTCTTTCATAATTAGCAAAAATTACACCTGGCATAAAAAAAGGGTCATCAAAACATATTTAAGAAGATTAAAATCCTAAGAAACAGGCTTTATTTGAGCTCTTGTAAACTTTGTACAAGTACTTCACAAATAAAACACCCCAGTGCAGAGAATCTCTATAGTAAATATATTTGTCTTTTAAAAATTTTTAGATAAAATTATAGAAAAATACCATAAAACTTATTCATAATGATTATATCCTGAGAGACTTAGTCACGAGTATTTGGTTTGCGGTTACCGTAGGCTGTGAGTTTTACTGGAAGTTTATGGAGTTGTTTTGACTTAATAACAATACATTCCTTATGCTGAGACCATGTTTTGAAAACCATTCTCACAGGTTCTCATTTGGCCCCTTGCATAGTTAATGTGGCCTCAATATAGAATATGCATGCTACTGGCTGAAGGGATGAGGTATTCAAATCACTCAAGCATGTTATAGCTAAGGATTAACAAAATCTCTGTATATACTCTGGAGTAATTAAAATATGCAGTTGTGGGCAGAGCTGAGAATTGGGAATGTACCTGAAATTTTATGAAGACTCATTAAACCATCAAAGATAATCCTAAGCAAAACATACTTCTGTGTTTACTCCCTTGGTTTTTGAATGAAAACAGGACTGTTTACTTGCCTCATGTAAAAGTGTATGCATTAGACGTCTTTTTTTTTTTAACACTCTTATGGTCAAGAATGCATAACTCCTTTTGGATAGACATTGCCTTCAAATTACAAGTTCTGTGGTTCAGTGTTCTAGAAATATAACAAACCTTAGAAGACTACAGAGCTATTAAAATCTGGTAGCAAACCTCAGGGAAGTAGGAAATATACTGACTCTTTTGTTTTATTTCAAACAGAGATGGTAACTCTGCAGGCTCTTTGAGACGAAGACTCCCATAACCTCTACGCTCAAGACTTTTACGCTGCCTTCTATGACATGTTGCTGACAACACATTGCTGGCAATGCCACTACTACAATAACGCATGTTACATAGTTTTCTGACCACAACTCTATGCTTAACCCCAGTCATATAGCAGATATGTTGATGTAGCATGCACTTATTTAGAGGAGAGGGAGGTGTGCCACTATTCTGTTGTTTCTCTTAACCCTGATGCTCTGAAAACTTCTTTGCAATTCTTCTCAAAAATTCTACATCCAGCAAGGGAAGAGATAGCAAAGAAAATCACAAAGAAAAGAATAGGAGATGTAAAAGGACAGATGTTACTAATGCCAAAAACCACTAGCAAATACTCTATAGAAGTATTAACAATTTCCATATTTCAAAGATTTGGCATAAGAAAGAAGCATTTTCCAAATATGGTACATATACATGATGGAATAGTACACAGCCATAAAGGACAAAATTATGGACTTCGTAGCAACTTGGATGGATTAAGAGTCTATCATACTTAGTGATCTATCACAGAAACAAAGGAGTACCACATGTTCTCACTCATAAGTGGGCCCTGAACATTTATCATAATTCTACATGGAAGAGGTTGTCAGTAGAGGGTCACTGCTGGGGGGCGGGGACGGCACATAACATTAATGAGGATATCTGATCCCAACCAGGCAAAGTGAGGACCAGTGGGAGGCCCAAACTTCACCTGTATGATGACCACTTATGTACCTAACCCTGAATTGTACCCTACATCTTTAAAATAAAAAAGGAAGCATTTTCCTTTGATAAGTTGGAATAAGGAACAGAGTCCACTTTGCCTTGTTGCCACATGCTTGTATGGATTCATCTCAATGGCCACAGACAAGAGGATACAGCGGGCTCATGGGCCCTAAACATAGTAAGACTACAATTCTTTTAAAAGACAAACAGTGTGTTATAGCACTTAGCACAATGTCAAGGCTCATCCATGTTGTAACATACTGCAAGATGTCTTTCTTTTTTATGGTTGAATAATATTTTACTGTATGTATAAACCAAATATTCTATAGCCATTCATCCACCGATGGACATTTAGTTTGTTTCCACATTTTGGTTATTGTAAATATCGTCACACTGAATATGAGAGTGTATTTTTTTTAAAAAGCAAGATTTCAAGATCACGTGGTAGTGCTAATTTTGATTTTTTGAAGAAGCTCCATACCATTTTCCATAGCAGCTTCACCATTTTGCATGTCCACATCCTCACTAATTCTTGTGATTTGGCGGGGGAGGGGGGGTTGATAATAGCCATTCTAATAGGTATGTGGTGATACCTCATTGTGGTTTTGATTTGCATTTTCATATTCTTATTGACTGCTGGGACTCAGAAAATGCTACTCCAAAGTGAAGGCCTTACAAGCAGACTTGGGAACAAAGTTTCTTTCTGACTTTCTCCTGCTCTCCTGTCTCTCGGCCTCATTCTCCCTGAAGCTAGTCATAGAAACTAGACTTCTTCTCCTAAGCAGGTCATAGAAACTAGAACCTCTTTTCCCCCAAAACCAACCATAAAACTTAAATGTATTTCTTTTTCTCCACCTTTCTCTGTAAAAGCTAGCCATAAAGAAATTCTCACCTACCTTGTTTGATTATAGGTCATAAGACCTCCATTCCAGAGAGGGTCCTGCCTCATACCTAGAAAGAAGGTATGCTGTGCACAGAGACCAAGAAGAATCTGAACAGACAGGTCTTGCTGGGCCTCCTTGTCCCACATCCCAGAACTCAGTCTATTACTATTAGATCACACCCTTTTTTGTCCAATCACATTTCTACATGCCTGTCCCTACTTCACTATGCATAAACATAAAACCAGATAGCATCCCCTATGTCTTTTCATCTTCATTCTGAAGAATCCCATGTCACATAAAACTATGATCAAATAAATTTGTCATACTTTTCTCTTATTAGACTGTCCTTTTGTTATGGGGTGTCAGTTGTGACTTTTATGATAGGGAAGAAAAGAATCACCCTTTTCTGCCCCTACATGATCATTTTTATTATTTCTTTGGGGAAATGTCTATTCAATTATCCCGTCTATTTTTTTAAATTTTCATTATAAAGATGAGCACAATTCAGGGTGAGGTGGACAAATGGTCATTGTACAGTAAAGTTTGTAACCCATTTGGATTGTGTTATTAGTTGGGTTTTGGAGGGCTTTGAGGTTTATGATTTATTTTTGCTAAGTGAAATAAGCTGGTCAAAGGACAAATGCTGCAGGCTTCTACTTATGTAAGATATCTAAAGTAGTCAAACTCATAGAATGGTGGCTGCCAGGAGCTGGTGAGGGTGGGGGACAAATGAGAAGTTGCTAATCAGTGGGTATAAAATGACAGTTATGCAAGATGAATAAATTCTAGAGATCCACTACACAACATTGTGCCTCCAGATAACAGTACTGTATTGTACACTTACAATCTGTTAAGTGGGTAGATTTCATGTTAAATATTTTTACAGAGAAACAGGGTGAGTTTGCTACTCCTCTACCCAATGAGAGAGAGAATTGTCAGGGAGAGCTGTAGGCAGAAGTGTGACGAGGCCCATTAAAGTTCTGTAGGCTGAATCACATTTTCAGCTCTTACTTAAATAATTTGTAAGACTCTCCTGGTTGTTTCTAATACCTACAATCAAACATTAAGCAACTAGCTTAAGAGCAGTATTTAGTAAAGCTGTTATCTTGGAGAGAAAAGTCATCATCAGCCCAAAAAATAGAAAAGAAGAGATTCACCCTACAAGGATAAATTTCTTTCAAAGGTCAGCTACAGTTGTGCATGCAGAACTTGTCTGGCATACCCATTATCTATACTGAGGGAGTGTGGCTTTGGCCATATTTGTCTGATTAAGCAGCTAATGAATCACCTTGCAGTAGCTGACCTCCAAATTAGAGCTGCTTGATAGGCCCTATCAGAGTCAGTGGTTTGCAAAAAGCAGCTGCTCTTGTGCAGTAAATGCAATAAGTTATGTTGCTAGGACCGGAATGCATCTTTTTAAAAAAATTGTGTTGACCTACTCTCAAACTGTTATGCTATTTGTAACTAATTTATAAATGAAGATTTTAATTTATGGGGTATTTGCTCCCAACATACTGTCTCACAGACATAGGGCTCTATGCTTAATAGCAATTTCAATTATTTTTCAACTCATTATCTTGAAGTTCTTCTTTCCAACATGAAAAACTTCAGCACTGTATTCATTATACGAGAGATTTTAAAATATGATACTATAAATATTTGGCACCATAGCAGCTTATTGACTTAAATAAAATGGACTATTACTATTTAGAAATCCAATATTCATATCTCAGTACTAAACCAAGTTAAAAAACTAAAAAGGAGAACAGGTTTCCAGTCAAAACTGGCCCCTTAGTATTTAACATTCATAAAAGTGAGAGGTACATGGTTTGAGAGGTACATGAAAATGCAACAGGAGGGGCAGTTTTGAGATTGGGCTCAAATCTCCTCCCATTCTAGCCAGGCAATGTCTATAGCATCACACAGCTTCAGGTACCTCATTAGTGAAATGATGTTAACATCTTTCTTGTAGAGTCATTTCAATAACTGGATGGAAAAATGCATGTGAAAGAGCCTAGCACAATAAGCACTCATTTAATAAATAAATGTATATTAGTAGGAATCTCACTCTGTCACCCAGACTGGAGTACAGTGGCACGCTCTTGGCCACCACAGTCTTGACCTGCCAGGCTCAGGTGATCCTTCCACCTCAGCCTTTCAAGTAGCTGGAACCACAAGCACGTGCCACCACATGCAGCTAATTTTTATTTATTGTAGAGATGAGGTCTCGCCAAGTTGCCCAGGATGGTCTCAAACCCCTGGACTCAGATAATCCTCTCACCTCCACCTCCCAAAGTGCTAGGATTACAGGCATGAGCTACCACAAATTTTTAAATTTGCATCTGTCTGCTCTTAACTTTTTAATTGGTAAGAACAAATAGAAGCCAAAAAATTTGTTTTGACTTAGAGAGGGGTAGCCTCATGACCTCACTACCCTTAATGTCTTGAATCCATTCTTCATCTCTTCCCAAACCCACAAAATATCTATTGCCACAAATCACTTTATTAAAGATTTTTGCTTTTTGTAAAGACGAGGTGTTCACTTAATATCAAAGGAAGCCATAAGTGTATTAGGAGTTAGAACAGAAGTTTTCTAAGAAAGATGTGACTTACTGGTCTATATAACACTGAAACACATAGAAGTACATACATAGGAAGTGCTCTGAGACCTCTGATGTGGAAAGAAATGTCTAATCAGCCTCTCTGAGACTCATCTTTAAAGTTAATATCCCTGTCATAATGTTCTGGGAAAAACCAAATGAGAGAATGTGAAAAGGTCAGCAACATGTGGCATGTTATTTGAATCACTGATTTGAATCTCAAGCTTTCTCCATATAACTGGCAAGAGTAAAAAAAAAAAACAACACCCTCAAAACTGTTTACAAATCAAAATGTGTCTACATGTCTGCCAAGCACTAAGGGTATTAATATGAGTGATTTACAGTATATTCAGGCTTTTATAGATATATATAAACATTGCCTTAAGTGATCTCTATGCCTGAAGTATATAAATTATCTTTGAAAACTTCTGTCCTGTCATAAATTTGACCTACTATTTTGTGACCAAGACAAAGCCTGATTCTGAAACACCAGCTACCTACACACATCAGTAAGAACCACTTTATTAATATATAAACTGCTAATGCTTTGTCGTTTTTTATGTTCAGCGCCTAACCTTCACTACTTTCATAGAGTAAAAAAGAATAAAAACAGACCTGACAACTGAGAATAATCTGTTTAGGGCAGTCTAGTCTCTTTTAAACAAATATCTCATAATTAATTCCTCTTTCCAGAAGACTGCTATGAAGTTCAATGTTACTCCCACAATGCTTTTAGAATATCTCTGAGTCATATGACTTTCACTATGGTATAGTCTTCAAATTATTTGTGTCTGTCTGCACCCATCATTGATTGACTCAGCCCAAAACCAATCCCACCTAAAGTTAGTTTCCTATATGCAGGGTTAAAGTTCAATACAGTTAATAACATCCAGCATGGCACAAGGCAGTAACCAGTCTGACAGGGATACTGAGCTTAACACCTGAGCTGGGTTTTGGAGACCACCCTGTTCTGCTTTCTTTTGTTTGGCTCTGGGGAGGTGGGCAAGATGAATTTTGCATTGGTAGGGTCAGCGTGACTGGTGAGTAATAAGCATTACTCAGGAAGCTCAAGACTATTTACCAACAAATATGAATGTATTTTTGTTATCATCCATACCAATACCATACCGATACCTACTTCCAAATTTATACTCTAAGACGTATGAAAAGTCAGAAAAATAGAAGACCCCAGCATGTAAGAATGTACCTAAAATTCCCATCATTAAAAGACAGCTGTCAGGACAGAATTATGGGAGTCTTGAAATCTCTATTTAAATGCAAACTACCTCAGAGAGAAACTCTGTTATGACATTAGGACCTATTATCACATTAGAACCTATTAGCTGAAGACACAACCAGCAGACACTGTGAAAAGCAGGGTAGAGCTCTGGAAGACAGGGTGAACGCAGGCCTACATGTTTGCAGAGCTGAGGAACACAGGAAGGCTGGGAGATTCTGGGGTGGTCTGGAGTCCTCAAGAGCACAGAGAACATATTTAATATCACTTAACTGACCCTCATACCCCTTCTAGCCTAAAAATCTGGGCAAGGTTGTGCTATCAAGTATTCTAAGTAAAAATAAGTGAGCAAACTAAATGCTGCCAAACCTTCTCTAACCTTTTTTTAAAGGCATATTGATCAATAGTTATTTAAATGTAGAACTTTAAATAACCAAAACCTCTTATAGGAATTTATATTTTAAAGACGTTCAAGGAAGTAGTACAACTGAACTCTTGTGAAATAACCACAGATAGAGAGAAAAAAGATGAATGGCCAAGAGCCCGGCCTTTCCGAGCCATATAAATGAATCACTACTAACAAAAAGTGGATTAGGTGGTTTCATAACCCACAGTCTGACTTGAACTAACTTCACATTCACACAGGGAATAGAAGAGTAAAGGGACCTCTATAAAAATTCAATAAAGCTTGTGAGCGTTGTGATCTTTGTAAACATATATCTGACAACGAAAATAATTTTATCATTGAATCATTCTGTGAACAAGATTTCAGGTGCCAGTAGGACAGTTTATAAGCTAATTAAATTTCATCCCATTGGAAAATTTTTTCTCTGTTGCTTTTCAATGCATTTGATTTTTAATATCATATTATAAATTCTGTAATATTGATTATTTTCTAATGGAAGTATTGATCCTACCACATAGGTGTCATTTTTCCCCAGCTGAAGAATGTAAAACCTCAGAACTACACATGTCATCTAACACTAATGTATATGTGGATGTGAATATTGCATCTGTCTTCAGAAAGCCCCGTGTGTGTGTGTGTGTGTGTGTGTGTGTGTGTCTGTGTGTCTGTGTCTGTGTGTGTGCATGCACATGCCTGTTGAGGGTGAGGTTGTTAGAGATGATTCAGAGTATTTGGAAAAATTAAGAAATAATATACATATATTCGTTTAATGTAGTTTTAATGTGCTTTTTTTAATTTCATTTCTACTTGTATCCTTCTAGGTCAATGACTTGTTAAAGGGTCCAATTATATCATTCTAGAAGTACTGATTGTTGGTGAATGGGGAAAAAGAGATCAGAGAAACCTGAGAATATTCAAGAAGCAGAAAAACAGTTGTTGTTTTTTTAAAAAAAAATTACCTAGGAAAGTTAGGATTTGCAGAGATTTGGAAATCAGCCAGGAGGTTGAGACTGGACCATCACACTAGAGAGAATAATTGAAGGCTGGATAATGGTGTGAAGAGTATGGATATGAAAAGACAAGACAAAGAATCCTGCTCCTTCCAAATATATACTTCTGAATTAAGATGAACAAAACAGTATTGTCTGGTGGCTCATGCCTATAATCCCAACCCTTTGGGAGGCCAAGGCAGGAGGATTACTTGAGGCCAGGAGTTCAAGACCAAGCTAGGCAACACAGAGAGACCACATATCTAAAATATATATATACATTTTTTTTTTTAACTAGTTGGGCATGGTGGTGCATGCCTGTAATCCCAACTACTTAGGAGGCTGAGATGGGAGGACCACCTGAACCCAGGAGGTCGAGACTTCTGTGTGTCATGATCATGCCAATGTACTCTAGTCTGGGCGACAGAGTGAGACCCTTTCTCAAAAAAGAAAAATTACTGATAAACCCAGATTATGGAGTATGACTTTTTGGGTTCAAGCCTAGTAAGAAAGTTACTTAACTCTCCTCGCATGTAAAATAAGACTAAAAAGGAGGTCTATCTTTTAGGATTGTTGTAAAAATTAACAGAATAAATAAGTGTAAGTGCTTAGAGCATCTCTGGTAAATACATGAGCTCTATAAATTTTTATTAAATAATAAAACAAAAGGGATTTATGAGATGTGCGTGTAAATAGGGACCATAAATTAATTTCATGTGACCCGTTTACATGAATACTGCTTAGAACAGTCCATAAGCCATATGCCTTCTTTCCATTGAACCTTGATTTCCATTGAGCATGGGCGTCCAAAAAGTTGAGGGTTACAGTCTTCTGACTCTCCAAGATGTTCCCCGTCCATGCCTCCAACAATGGGAGCGTAGCTAAGCCTAGCTTCCAACCCTTCAAGGAAGGAAGCAACAGGAACAGCTGAGCAAGAAATGGGATTAAATTACGGTCCTGCCAGTACTTTCTCATGCTTATTTTCAGAATGGTTTAATTAAAGTTTCTGACATGAAGAGAGCTATTTCTGCTCATCTATTCAGAGCTGGTTATAGAGAGAAAAAAAATTGAAATAGGCTGTTTCAGTCAATTTGTAACAATATAGTTGTACAATTAAGCTGGAAGGGTACAAAGAAAGTTAGTCTATATAATTTTTCCTCTTATAGAGGTATTCATTAGAGAGCAAATTGAGGTCTCAGATGGAATAATGTTCAGACAGAGGAGAACATAGTAGCTTCAAAACGCTCAATGTGAACTCAACATGCAAAATTTTAATAGTGTCCCTATTTGATTAGCAATTCATTCCAGAAAGCTACAGAATGGTCAAACTGAACTAATTGATGCACTACTCATTAACTGTTACTTATTATTGCTGATATTATGCTTAAGTATTCTTATAGGTTCTAAACATAACTGTATTATATTTTAATAACTAAAATGACAGAAACTGAATAGTTATCCGGAAAGGATTTGGATGCTTCAGTTAATTGTTATATCTATACTGGAAAATGGATACCATATGTCAGAAAAATGTCTAGGAGTCATGCAAGCTTGCTGAAAGGTGCTGAAAGGAGCATAGATATGAATTCCAAGCAGTTTTTCTCTTCAGCCTTGAAGATTCCGTTCATGTCACAGAGCTTGAGCATCTCCTCCCATAACCCAGGAGCCAGAGACAGCCTCAGAACTATTTATTCAGCCTGCAACACGTCAGCTCCATTTGTCAGCTGGCCTTAGCAGGTGAACGATGGCAGTACTTACCGGTCACCTAGAGGGTAGCAGCTGTTCCAAGTTCTGAAGAGGCCCAAGGAGGGAAGGGCAGCCTCATGTTGTGCGCCAGGAAGCAGCATCTTCCTGGCCACGTGGATCTGTATTCAGCCTCCGCACACCTGGGCCAGGATGTCGGTCCCCATCCATTATGCTGGTGATCACACAAGTCTCCAGCTTCCCGGAGTGCTAAGGTGAGGAATGCTTAATTGCACTGCAAAATAGCTTTTGCAGGAGCAGATGTAGCCTTTCACATTCTAGTGACTTTGGGAAGCAGGTGGGAAAAGGAAAGATAAGAGAAGGGACTGAAGAGGAGAAGCAGAGAGGGGACGGGGGAGCAAAGATACAGAACCTGTTGGAGTTCCATCTCCCTTTTCACTTGGGTGCCTGCATCTGTCTCACACAAGGGGTGCCTGGAGAATAAAGAAATGTCCATCAACTGCCAATCCCACAAGAATACCTGCATAATCAATGTTTATATACCTAACCATGAATTGTACCCCACATCTTTTTTAAAAAAAGATTAAAATAATATTATAATTTTAAAAAAGAAAAGAAATGCCCACTTGCAGGAATGCAGTTGTCATTTGAACAAATGTTCTTTACCAGAATTCAGCCATGGAACGAAGATTTATTGAGGCATAACCGATATATAAAATGAACACATGCAAAATGTGCAATTTCAAAAGTTTTCATATATGCACAAACCATAAAACCATCCCCACAATCAAGAAATCATCATATCCATTAGCCACAAAAAAGTCCTCAGGCCCCACTGAAATCTCTCTTTCTCTCTTGCTGTCCACTTCCCAGGCAAATATAATCTGCTTCCGGTCACTAGAAGTTAATTTGCATTTTCTAAAATTGTATATAAATGGAATTGTAGTGATGTATTCTTTTATGTCTGGCTCTGAAGGTGGTAAATAACTCTCAAATCAACCTCTCACATCTGCTGTTTCTTGCCCCATCATACTTCCTTCATCTTTCTTTTCCTTTTTTTTATTAATCTTTAAACAGTTTTGAATTATAACATTCACCAGCCAATACAAAAGGTATTTTTAACCCATTCACATACACCAAATCTTACATAGACCATGTGTTATCATCGGTTTGCTATCCTGATAAGGAAAATATATAAAAATATTACCTGTCCCAGACCACTTGAAGCTCCCCTCCTCAGAATAGCAGAGTATTCTTTTTTTTTTTTTTTTTTAGTTGGAGTCTCACTCTATTGCCCAGGTTGGAGTGCAATGCATGCTCACGGTCACCCCAGCATCCACCTGCTGGGCTCAGGCGATCCTTCTGCCTCAGCCTTACAATTAGGCAGAACTACAGGTTCATGCCACCGTGCCTGGCTAATTATTTGATATACTGTAGAGAAAAGGTCTCACCAAGTTGCCCAGGCTGGTCTCAAACATGCAGGCTCAGGCAATCCTCTCGCCTCTGCCTCTCAAAGTGCTGGGATTATAGGCTTGAGCCACCACACCCAGCCCAGAGTATTCTATGGCAGGAAATGAATGACAGGAAATATACTTTGCATGTTAGAGATGCACATTGATTCTGCAATCACTCTGCCTTGAACCTTTCAGTCAGTTAAACCTGAAAGAGACAATCATGAAAAGACAACTGGGAAGGGAGCACAGGTAAGAGATAGGAGGACTCTGTTAAAGAAAGTTAGAAACTGCTGCCTCCCCTGGTTCCAGAGCTGGCTCTAGCAGCCATATTTGAAAGCTGGTGTTAACATTCAAAACTGCTGGTTGGGAATGTTGTACAGCTGATTGACTCAGGCAACTAGGCCTGCCTCCTGATCCCCACTCTAAATGTAACTGGATGTCAAAAAATCTGCTGCAGCTCCCAGTTCTTCTCCAGCAAGGAGGTCACCTCTCCTGAACTGATCATAACTTTAGAGAAGGAATGTAACCCAAATCTAAAGAAAATGTTTATCATGAAACCTAAATGGATGAATTCCAACAAGTATCTAACTCAGAAAAACAACCTTGAAGTTCAACAGACACAGAAAATCTTACCAGCCACCACCAAAACCAATGGACTAAACATTGTCATTTTAACTCTTAGAAAGGAAGAGAGGAGGCCAGGCATGGTGATTCAAGCCTATAATCCCAGCATTTGGGAAGGCTGAGTTGAGGGGACTGCCTGAGCCCACAGGTTTGAGAAGAGCCTGGGCAACTTGGCGAGACCTCATCTCTACAATAAATCAAAAAATTAGCCAGGCATGGTAGCGCATGCCTGTAGTTCCGGCTACTTGGAAGGCTGAGGAGGAAGGATTGCCTGGACCCAGCAGATCAACACTGGGGTGGCCGTGAGAGTGCCACTGCACTCCAGTCTGAGTGATGGAGTGAGACTCTAACTAAAAAAAAAAAAAAAAAAAGGAGGAGAGGAGATAGGAGAGGACAGCCTTGCAGCCTTGGGAATTAGGGCAACAGGAAGTACTCAGGTGAGTTGTGCTCCATCTCAGGATATCAGCTTCTCCCTGCGAGAAGTGAAAGCATCAAGCTAGAAAGCCCTTCCTTCCTTCCTTTGCAGCTCTAATACTCAGCAAGGCACAAGGAAAGACAGGAAACAGGAAAGAAACAAAGGATGATAGGACCAATATATATTGGTCCAGCATATATTTGTGGCTTCTTTTATTTTTCTTAAAAATGCCTCAGGACCTAATCAAGCCCAAAGGCAGACAACAGTCAAATTAGGAAGCATAAAGGGAGCCTCAGCCCAAAGAAGTCACAGAAAAGCCACCCTGGATCTGGACCCAGGCTCTGAGCCACCCACCAAGAAATTTAAGAGGATGAACCAGCACCTCTGCTCCAAGCTGCCAAGATTCCATCTGACCATTCCCTTTGCAGTGAGGGATTGCAGCTGTAAACCTGCCAGCACCCTGGCATTGCTGGCAATTAGACTGCAAGGTCACTGGCTTGTTAAACACACTCCATAGTCTCGGTGAAAACAAGGCAAACCACTGGGTCGGTGTGTCAAGGAAGCACCTGGGGTCGGTTGCCAGGGTCATGCTCTCTCTGACATGCTGACACTTTCCCGCTGGCAGTGGAAGACAGCAATGTTTAATGGCTTAGGGAAATTTTTTCTGCTTTTATTCTTAATTTTTTAAGAGATAAAATTGACTATCCTTAGAAGAATTTTTTTCCAGAATGAAAAGAATAAACATTGCTAAAATGGATAAAGAGAAGATAAAGGAATATCTTAGCTTCTCAAAAGCAAAGATTTTCAATATTTAGTGTAAATGAAAATCACCTGGAAGTCTTGTTAATCACAGATGCTGGGCCCTACTCTCAGAGCTCCTAATTTAATAGGACTGGGCAAGGCTCAAGAATGTTCATATGGATGCGGTTAGCCTGGGGACTACACTTTGAGAATGAGTGTTCTGAACAAATTTCTTTCTTTGGCTTGGATAAATCAGGTTCTAGAACCCCTATCAATAATAATAATAATCGTTAATATTTATTGACAGTTTACTCTGTGGTAGATGCTAAATTATTGATTCATCTGAATAATTTCATTGAATATTCACACCAGCCCTTGGAGGTTTTGCAAAATGTTCACATTTCACAAATGAGCAAACTGAGGCCATAGGGGATTATGAGGAGAATAACAGATAAGACTAAGTTCCATATGACCTCTGAGGAAACTGAGGGAACAATTACGACAACAAATTGTTGTGCATGTGGGTCTGAAAATCACAACTGAGCAAGTAGAAGATGAAAGAGACTGTGAAAAACAGCAGTTCACGTGGAAAACGCCTGGGTTTTCACAGGCAATGAGTCCAGTAGATGCAACACCACAGCATGACTACCCCAAAGCCTTAATAACCTCAGCTGCATTTCCAGAACTGGTGGCGTTGCTGTTGCTGATATTGTTGATGGTTTTGATAATGCAATCATCATAATCAGCCTTCTAGCTGTCCCCTGGTGATACCACTTCATAGCAGCCCTCTTAAAGTTTTGTTTTGCTGTTATTTTTATTTCTTTTCTGTCATGCTCCATGTACTTCAAAACCTGAAGTTACGTACATGCATTAGAGTAAGTAATGTTAATGACTTAACACAATACTATAGAGGTTTCTTTCTTGCTCATGTGAAGTCTAACCTAGTACATCAACAGTAGCAGATACTCAGGGGCCCAGGATCCTCCCATTTAGTAATTCATCATCCCCTAGGGCCTAGAAGTCCTCCAGGGAGTCTCTGCATCCACATCCAGCAGACAAGAGAAGAGAGGAAATGGAGTATTGTCTATGGAATATTTTTAAGGAACAGGCCTGGAATTGCCAAGCAACACTTTCATCCCCATTCTATTAACTAGACCACATCACATGACCACACTTAATTACAAAGAGGGCTCAGAAACACAGTCTGTACACCCAGAAAGAAGCAGCAATGAGATTAGTGCATATCCAACCAGCATTTGCCAAGGAGATGGCCTTCCAAACCACTTGTCATCCTTCTTCCTTCAAAACCCCAACACACTTGAAGTCCTTAACTTCAGACTTTCTTATTATGCCTACAGACCACCCAGGAACCCCCCTTCATTCACCAATGAATTTAGCACCTAGTGTAATCTCTCTGTCTGCTTCTACATCAGTTCCCATTCTTGGTGACTTCAATATCTACCTGGATGGACCATTCAACATCTTGGCCTCTGTGTTGTTTGACCTTCTCATCTCTAGTAAGCTTTTTTCTCCATTGCACCTCTACCCACAACTTCATTTACAATAGCTTAACCACTTCCAAAAAGTTCAAGCATCTCACTTGCTGACCACCATCATGTATCCATCTGGCATACTCAAAGCATCACCCTATTCGAAATTTCCTGACTTCATCAAAACCACCAATGTATTGACCCCAAAAATGTTTGCCACCTTCCTCCCAGTTACAATCTCTTCTTTTTCCCACCCAGCTGTGGGCCGAAATAATTACTCCCTTAAAAACACCCATTAATGACCTCACCCTCATCCATTTTACTCCACCTATTCTCTTCACCTCCAAACTCAATCCAGCTAAACTCAACCCACTGCCTATATAATGCTTGTACCCAACCAGAAAATTATTCTTCACAAATATTCCAGTTCATCTTCTTGTGGGAAACTAGTTGAATGACATTTCCCACCCCTTTGAAAATAGGCCAAGGCAGCAGTTGGAAAACTATAGCTTAAGAGAAAAATTCAGCTCAATTTTTGTTTGTGTAAATAAAGTTTCACTGGGGCACAACCACTCATTAGTTAATAAATTGTCGGTGACTTCCTTCATGCTAGAGCAGCAAAGTAGAGTAGTGGTGACAGGGATGAGTGTCCCACAAAACAGCAAATATTTACTATATGGCCCTTGATAGAAAAAAAGTTTACCAACTTCTCAGACTATCATGCCCAATGTTACCTGAATTTTAATGGCCATAAAAAGTGTCATGCATTTTATTAAAGGGTAGTAATTTTTAAATGCTTGATTTAAAGTTATAATCTCTTATTATCTGTAATAAGAGATGTGACTAGTGTGGTCTATATGTTTGGGTCCTCCCCTCATATTTATATGTTGAAATCCTAACCCTCAATGTGATATTAGGAGATGGGGCCTTGGGAGGTGCCATAATTTGAATGTTTGTCCTCTAAAAATCCAATTTGAAGTTTAATCCCTCCTATGATTTGGAGATGGTTTGTTTGTTCCCACCAAAATTCGTGTTGAAATTTGATCTCCAATGTGGTGTGTTGGGAGGGGGAAAGGAATGGGATGTGTTTGAGTAACAGGGGTGGATCCCTCATGAGTAGCTTGGTGCTGTTGTCACAGTAGTGAGTTTTTGCTCAAACGAGACTGGATCTGTTCTTGAAAGGACTGGATTAGTTCCCTCAAGAGTGGGTTGTTATAAAGCCAGGATGTCCCACGGGTTTTGCCTCTTCGCATGTGTCTACTTCCCCTTTGACTTTCCACTATGATGTGACACAGCATGAAAGCCCTCAACAGAAGACAAGCAGATGCTTGTACCTTGCTTTTTTGTATTTCCCAGTCTGCAGAACAATGAGGCCTTCGGAGGTGCTATAATTTGAATGTTTGTCCCCTAAAACCCAAATTATGTGATTGATAACTGACTTTCCCACTGCAACATTTTTTAGAAAGTACCCAGTCTCAGGTATTCTGCTATAGCAACATAAACCAGATTAAGATAATCCCCACAGTAACAGTATTAAGAAGTGGGTCTTTAAGAGATAATTGTGTCATGAGGACAGAACCATTCATGAATGAACGCATTAATGGATCAACAGGTTATCACAGAAGTGAGTTATCACAAGAGCATGTCTGTTATAAAAGTCAGTTTGGTTCTCTCTTGTTAGCCCTCCACCATTTTATGATAAAGCAAGAAGGCCCTCACCAGATGGACCCCCATGACCTTGGACTTACCAGTCTTCGGCACTGTAAGAAACAAATTTATTTTCTTTATAAATTACCCAGCCTCAGGTATTTAGTTATAGCAGTAGAGAACAAACTAAGAAAGAAAGTGATCAGATCATGAGGGCAGAACACTCAAGAGTAGAATCAGTGCCCTTATAACAGAAGCTCAGAGCACTCCCTTGCCATTTCTGCCATATAATGTTTAGCAAAAAGACAGCCATCTATAAGGAAGCAGGCCTCCTCACCAGACACCAGATCTCCCAGAACCTTGATCTTGGACTTCCCAGCCTCCAGGACTATGAGAAATATATTTCTGTGGTACATTCGCCATGTGGTCTGTAGTATTTTTGTTATTACAGCATGAAAGGACTAAGACAACAACTGAGGTGTAAATTTTGTGATTGATAACTGACTTTCCCACTGGAACTTATGGTTCTGTAATGAGGGTGGGGCAGGTACTACTGACTCAGTTTTAATGATAAGAGGAAAAGAGAACTGAGGCATAGAGATTAAATGACAACTAATCAAATAACAGCACCTGGGCTGAGACTAAAGCCCCATGTTTCTTGTACCTAGCCTGTCAATGCTGTCTCATTCCGTTTTGCTGCCTCTTCCAAAGAGACAGTGCCTGGCCCTGTGGAAACACCAATTCCTCTGTCCCCATCATCACTCCCACAAGACTCTGAACCCAGGAAATGCTGACTTCCAACCAGAGACCAGTATATTGACTCTTAGCACATTTCTCAAGACCTAATAAATGTAGTAAATGGCACACACAAAATGTCAGGGTGGAGACATGCAACACCCATGTTCAGCACCATTTTTAATTATAGGAAAGTAAAATATAATTGTCAAGGAGAAAAAAATCATGGCTTTCTCTAGGCAGACTTTCTGTGAATTATGACAATGAAGGTAAACTGTTTTGTCAGTTTGCCTAGCTTCCTGAGTTCTTGGTCACACAACCTCATATATATCTACCTCCAAAGTAGGTTGAAAGCTGACCTGGTGTATTTATTGGTCATCTAGTACAACTTCTGATAATGACTCCTAATTGCTTTGACAGTGAAAATAGAACTGGGATTGTGTGACTATGTTTAACAGACATAGATCTTATGTTGGGAGATGGGAGACATGGCCATGCATGATTCCATGGAAGGTAATTTTAGCCACAGCTAAATCTGACTTCAGAGCCAGCCAGCCAACCTCACTGAATACACTCATTGGCTCCTGGAATGAACAGTGCTCATGGTTCTTCCCCAGTCCACAAGCAATAGGGACTCATCCAGTCAGGTGTGATGCTCCACACCTTTCGGCAAACTGATCTAAATACAGCCTTCATGCACATCACATGCATCTGGGACACTCCAGGGAGAGTCTCTGCCTGTGTAAACCAATAAACAGATAATTCTTAGCCCTGTGTCACATTTCCATTATGGCAAATGCGCAATCTTAGCACAGCTCCCACAAGCCAAGCACAGATCTCCCAGATGGTCTCCTTCAGCCTTTGCCCTTGTACCGCTTTTCCTTAAGTCCTAATTGCTTCAACACTAACATTAACCTGCTCTTTAGGATGCAGCAGAGATAGTAAGTTATCTAGAAGGTGGGTTCCCCATGGCTGTGCCATATCATCCCTCCTCTGCGTTCCTAAAGCAACTGGAAGAGAAACTACCATAGACTGAATTTGCTCCCTCCCCTCCAACTATGTGAAAACCTAATCTCCAATGAGATGGCATTTGGAGATGAGTCTTGGGAGGTAATTCAGTCAAAAGGGTAGCATCCTAATTAACGGGAATAATACCTTTATAAAAGAAGTCTTAAAGAGATCCTTCACCCATCCTACCTTGTGAGATTCTGGGGAGAAGACCTTCTGTAAACCAGGATGTACACTCTTACCTCACACCGAATCTGCCAGTGCTTTTATCTTGTACTTCCCAGACTCCAGAACTGTGAGAAATATGTTTCTGTTGTTTATAAGCTACCCAGTTTATGATATTTTGTTATTACAGCCCCCCCAAAATAAGACAAGAGAACTAAATACTAATTTCCTAGGAGAACTTCCTATTGCAAATTGCAGTCGATTTGTACTAAGCCCTGACTCCAAACCAAAGTCAAAATAGGTTAACTATATGAACATTGTACTTGAATTACCTCCTTTCTTGTCTGTGCCCTTCTGGCTAATAGATTCTAAGCTCCTAAGAATCTGTTGGATTCTTAATGCTAACCATAGGGACTGTGTCTTATTTTTAGTAGTATCTCTAGCCCCCAGCACAAGCACCAACACTTAATGGGCACTCAATACTAGCTGAATGAATGTTGTCAGATTGCAGAGGGTTTGGAGTTTGTATTGTTTTTGTGCAATTGTAGCTAAAAGTTATATGCTATATGACCAAAATGCAATACTACTAGATAATGTAGATTTTACCTAGATTGATTATCCTGGCCAAAAGTTCAATTTACAGAAATGCCTTCATTCTAATTCAAAGGCTGCTATCCACTGCAATCAAACTTAAAAATATTCTCCTAAGATATATGCTGACAACTCTTCAGTACTTTGAGCAATGTGTGATTTTTTTTTTTTTTTTTGTATACAGAAAATAGCCAAACACAAAGGATTTTTTTAGACTACAGAGCTGGATTTTCACTCACCTAGTCTTGCTACAGGCAATTTTAATTGTTGATCCCATGTAGCATCTATGAGGACAGAGGCATCACGAGGGTGAGTGGGCAGGCAAAATCACAAAGCAGCTTTATGGTCAGTCTGCAAATGGAAATGAGAATTCCTGTTGGTATAGAAAGTTGCTGCACTGAAAGGTACTCTATTTCGGTGATGTTCCTTATAGATAGCATAGCTGGGACACTACCTTTGTCCTTGAAAAAGTGCATTTTTCCAGGAGCACCACTTAGTGCTGAGCAACAAGAAAAACCTGAGGTGTCAGCTTCACTAAGATGTATCTTAAAATGAGCATATCTTATAAATGAACATAACAACTTAAACCACCGATTAAACATTCATAATAATGTATAAATGAGACCCAGAGGAGGTCATACTAACTAGGCTGCCCCTTATAAAAGGCAGATACATATTTATATTTCCCATGTATTTATTTTTTCTTTTCAAATAAGATTCCAAATACTCCTAAGCACAGACACTTTACAGTAAATCAAATAAGAAAAGGAAAAAAAAAGCATTACTGCACATATTTTTCACATCCTTCATAAGATGCAGGAGAATGCTTCTGTCTGCTTTGTTTTTATTATTGTTATTCTTAGTCTGTTATAACAAGAAAGATTTCATCCTAATCTAATTCAAAAACTACATTACACCTTCTCTTTCCACATCTTCACCTATCCCTTTAATGAATAGGAGTTAGAAAACATGCCAAGAATGAGCTCTTTAAATAATCTGAGTGTTACTTGCTACTTCAATTAGTTCACAGGTTCTTTCAATGAAATTGGGCATTTTAAATTCTCTTGACACTTCCAAAAAACTATTATCCAGGGCAAAATGTCACCTGTTTTATCATCAACACTAAATATTTGTGTGATGCTGTGGGAAAAGAAAATGCTAGAATTGAATATGTTTCTAGAGATATTTTGCAAGGATATGTTACATATATTATAGATAAAACTCCTTCTGGGTCATGTTTCTGGTGATAAATTAGTGACTTCTTGTGTGCTTAAGCATGCGCACTGAAGGCAGACTGCTAGAATGATCTCCATGGAACTTTTAATCAAATCTTACACGGAACCAGGACTCCAAAGGTGGTCTTACTTCTCAAAGAAGAGAGGTGGCTCTGTTTCAATTAGTACCTTGATCTCAGAAAACACTGACAGAAAACTGCATAAACAAAAAAAGAAATTTTAAGACCTTTGCCAATTCAAAAAGAAAAGAAGCAGGTAATTAAAGATTTAAAATATCCTGAAATCCTAATGTGGCAGTATAAACATGCCTCATGATACCATGGCAACATTCTTTCTTTTTTAATGGAATTGATTAATTAGTCTGTGAGCATGCAAAATGTCACAACAAAACGGTTGAAGAGCGCTTCTCTCCACAGCTAACGCCTTCCCTGGTCCCTTTCTTCCTGAGCTTGTCAATCAGAAACACTAGAGGTCGATCTATGGAAGAAATCTCAAACTACAGCTCTGTTTTAAATGCATGAGGAATGCGTAGGCTTCAGTAGCTTGCCTTCCAAATAGGCTCAGAAATCCAGAGACAAGAGTGTCTCGGATGCATAAAGCTCAAACTCAACACAACCCCATTTGACTGGGGCGAAAATGGAAGGAGAGAATCAGGGAAGTTGTTTTGCAAATTGAACCAGCTAGGAACACATTTATGTGTGTGTGTGTGTGTGTGTGTGTGTGTGTGTGTGTGTGTGTGTGTGTGTTTGTGTGTGTGTGTGTGTGTGTGTGTGTGTGTGAGAGAGAGAGAGAGAGAGAGAGAGAGATACAGCTGTGAAGGAGAGACCATTTCCAGAATTCATACACAGAAATTTCATGTGACACTCATATCTCAAATGTATATGTAAAGATAAGTAGATGTAAATATATTAGCATGTTATTTTTTACATGTACTATAAATCTCTAGGAGTTACTAAGCAGAAGCACAAAATAAAATGCTTTGCTGCTTGCTCAGGGTAAGGAAGGTCATATTCTTTTTTAAAAGCAGAAGCAGGAACTATCCCTGCTATGAGACTGAGCATAGTCAGAATGAATGTAGATCGATTGCTGACTGCCTGTGTCTATTTTAGTATTACTGTCCTACACACATTAAAAAAGACCCGTCTACACATACCGCTCTAACTGCATGGGGACAGAAATATCTATCATTAGAGTAGGTTACTCATCCTCAGCACTATTAGCATGTTGAAGCAAATAATTCTTTGTTGCTGGAAACTGTTCTGTACATTTTAGGATGTTTAGCAGCATCCCTGGTTTCTACCTGCTAGATGCCAGTAGCATCCCCCAGTTGTGACAACCAAAATTATCTCCAGACATTGCAAATGTCCCAGGTTCTGGGGGGAAGAAAAGAAAAGACCCTCAATATCACCCTCAATCAAGAACCACTGCATTGGAATAGTCAGGAAGAAAAGAAGAAGAAAAAAAGGAGAATACTATGTCTTGTGGAAATATATGAGGGTCACCCAAATGAGAACAGAGGTTATTTATTCAGCGTCAGCGACCATCATTTGTGATTGGCAGCGATTCAAAGGCAGGCAGGGGAGTAGAAGGTATTATAGTGAAAAAAAAAAAAGAGGCTTTAGATATGCTCTGATTGGAGGTTGTCGACATGGGAAAGCTGGAGGCAGGGCATCTTAAGTGATTGGTTTGGGAAGCACGCCTGGCTTTTTCTGGTTGGTCCTGAGATGGAAGAAGGGGCAAAGAAATACAATAAATCAAAAATTAGCCAGGCGTGGTAGTGCGCACCTGTAGTTCCAGCTACTTGGAAGGTTGAGGCGGAAGGATCACCAGAACCCAGGAGGTCGAGGTTGCCACCGCACTCCAGTCTGGGCGACAGAGTGAGACTCCAAAAAAAAAAGAAAGAAACAGGGAAGCTCAAAGTCACTGAACAAGTTGTTCTCATCTTTGTGCTCCCAGTACCTAAGACAGCACCTAGAGGCATTTGTAATAGTTTCCTTTTGCAGCAGTAGCAAATTACCCCAAATTTAGCGGCGAAAAACAACATAACTTTGTCATGTGTTCTGTAAGTTAGTACGCTGATATGTGTCCTAGTGGGCTACAATCAAAGTGGTATGTTCCTTTCTGGAGACCCCAGGGGAGAATCCCTTTTCCTTCTTTTTCAAGCCTCTAGAAGCTGCTTGCCTTCTTGACTCATGGCCTCATCCTCCATCTTCCAAGGCAGCAATGCTAAATTCTTCGGCAGTCACATCTCCCTCTACTTCTCCTCTTCTGCCTCCCTATTCCAATTTTAAGCATCCTTGTGATTCTGTTGGGCCCCCCTCCAGACAATCCAAGATATTCTCCCTATTTAAAAGTCAGTTCTCTAGCAATATTAATTTATTGATTTGTTAATTAATTATACATCAATTATATCTGAAGCCTCATTTCCACTGTGCCATCTAGCACAATATATTCACAGGCTCCAGGAATTAGGACATGGACATCCTCGAGGACCATTATTCTTCCTACCATAGCATTAAATTAGCTAAGTGTGGTTCCTGGATGAGCAACCGCAGCATCACCTGGGAACTTGTCAGATGGCAGCACTCTTCCCAATAACAAAGCCATGGAACCAACCTAAGTGCACATCAACAGTTGACTGAATAAAAACAGTGTGGTATATGTATACCAGGGAATATTACGCAGTCATAAAAAACAATGAAACCATGTCCTTTGCAGCAACATGGATGGAGGTGGCGGTCACCATCCTAAGTAAACTAACTCAGAAACAGAAAAACAAACACCACATGCTAAACAATGGGTACTCATGGACATAAAGATGGAAATAGTAAGCCGGGCTCTGTGGCTCAGCCTGTAATCCCGCGCCTTGGGAGTCCGAGGTGAGTGGAATCCCTGAGCCTGGGGGTTCGAGACCCGCCTAGGCAACTTGGCGAGACCTCATCTCTACAATAAATCAAAAAAAAAAAAAAAATCAACCGGGCATGGCAGCGCATGCCTGTAATTCCAGCTTCTCGGAAGGCTGAGGCGGAAGGATCGCCGGAGCCCGGCGGGTCGAGGCTGCGGTGGCCGGGAGTGGCCACTGTACTCTAGTCTGGGCGTCAGAGTGAGACTCCAACTCAGAAAAAAAAAAGATGGAAATAGTAGACACTAGCGACGTCAAAAGGAGGGAGGCAGGGAGGAGGGCAAGGGTTTAAAAACCACCTATGTTCCACAATGCTCACTATTTGGGGAATGCGCCACCAGAAGTCCAATCCCCACCAATATGCAGTACGCCCATGTAACAAATATGCATTTGTATCACCTGAGTTGAAAGAAAGAAAGAGAGACAGGAAGAGAGGGAAGGAGGGAAGAAGGTTGATTCTGAGGCCTTATTTCAGATGTACTCATCTAGAAGTCCTGTGGGTAAATCCTAACAACCTGTGTTTTAACAAGCCCTCCAGGTTGATTCTGATGTTCATGCTAGAGAAACGTTGATCTACACTCCACATCTACACTCTCCACTCCTCATACACAGCATATGGTCTGTGTATGAGGCCTTTGGATATCGCAACAATTAAATTCCTTAGAAATACACTATTTAGAGAGTAGCCTTTCCAAAACATGAATTCTTTTTTTTTGAGTTGGAGTCTCACTCTGTCGCCCAGACTGGAGTGCAGTGGCCGCTCCTGGGCCACTGGGCTCGACCTGCTGGGCTCCGGCGATCCTTCCACCTCAGATCATTCCTCTACTAATAATCCTGAAATGCATGGAATGGTTAATTTTATATGTCAACTTGAGTGGGTTAAAGAACACCAGAGGGCTGGTAAAACATTATTTCTAGGTGTGTCTGTAAGGGTGTTTCCAGAAAAGATTTACATTTGAATGGGTAGACTGAGTAAAGAAGATTGCCTTCACCAATGGCAGTGGGCATGATCAATCCCCTGAGGGCCTGAATAGAATGGAAAAGCAGAAGAATGGTGAATTTGCTCTCTGCTTGAGCACTTTCTCCTTCTCTCAGACATTAGTGATTTTGGTTCTCAGGACTTCAGGTTTGGACTGGAATTATAGTCCTGGACCTCCATTTTGCAGACAGCATATCATGGGTCTTCTCTGCCTTGATAATCACATGAGCAAATCCCTCATAGTAAATCTCTATATAACTATATATACATTCTGTTGATTCTGCCTCTCCAGGAAATCCTAGATATTATGCTGTATCTGCCCCCAGTCCTCTGTGGATAAAGCCCAAACCCTTTAGCATGGCATAAACGCTCCTTAATCATCTCACCTCTGCATGTTTCTCCAGGTTTATCCCTCTCTTCCTCACCCTCACTAAGCTTCTTGGAGCTCAGGGTGTTTTCATGCTTTTGATGATTTATGCATCCTATGTTCTTCTCACGGAAAGTTTAACTTTTTTTGCCTAGCACCTTCATATTAACTCCTCCAAAAAACCGCCCTTTCTTCCATGGGAGGTTGGAGGCTACATCTTCTGGGGCCCACAACCCCCTGTAAACACCTCTCCATAGTACTTTCATGGAAAGTGAAAGTGACTCTGAGGCTTTCAGGCTTCAGGGCACGATATCCCAGAGCAAAGCTGAGACCTGGAATACAGGTGATTCTCTGTAAATGCTTAAGTGAATGAACAAATGATAACATTTAATGAAACATTTACTCCAGCAAAGTTCCTGGTGATAGCCTAAGGGGCAGCTCCCATCAGATAAAGTTGTCCTGGAAGAGGTTTCCTGAAGATATATTAATATTCAAGTGACACTAAAAATAATCACCTTAATCTTCTTTGAGAAAAAGAAAGGCCCTCAAGGGCATGGAAATATTATTAAAATCCTCCCACCACATCCTAAACCCACCTCCACATACCCTCTGCTACTACCTCCTGAATAACAATTGAGTATTTTCATAGAATAAAGTATTAAAAAATAAATAACATAGAATAGACCAAAGAGCACAACACATAGAAAGGGTTAATTATTATTTACTGATACTTCAGTTTGAGTGATTCACATTCATATATGGATAGGGTTTGATATAAAGTACTTTTTTCCTATAATTCAGGATCATACAGCTTTTTAAACACTGCTCAAAGAGACATTGGCCTGATGCTGGACACTGTCTTGGACATTGCCGATCTCCTCTGTTAGAAGTGATCCCATTCTGAAATGATTGCCAATTGAAACTCGGCACATATGACTATTGCAAGACTCACTGATTTCACATGTGTCCTAATTTCTCAGTCATATTCTAGGTTCTCTGTGGACCAGGACAGACTTCATTCTGCTTCAGACCTCCTCCAACTTTGACCCAGCATCTGACATACAAAGTAGGTTTGTTGTTTTTGTTGTTGTTTCGTTGTTGTTTTTGAGTAGGAGTCACACAGTCACACAGGCAGGGTGCAGTGGCATGCTCACGGCCACCACAGCCTTGACTTGCTGGGCCCTGGTGATTCTTCCACCTCAGCTTCCAAGTAGCTGGAACCACAGGTGTGCACCACCACACCTGGCTAATTTTTTTAAAAATTTATTTATTGTTGAGACGAGGTCTTGCCAAGTTGCCTGGGCTAGTATCAAACCCCTGGACTCATGCAATTCTCTCGCCTCTGCCTCCCAAAGTGCTGGATTATAGGCATGAGCCACCACGCCCAGCACAAAGTAGGTTCTCAATGGATATTGGTTGATTGACTGAATCTTACAAGCCATGAACTTTATTAAGAGAATCAGGAAAAATATTTATAGGAAAAAAAAATCTATTGCCCCCCACAAGAACAGCCCAAATACCAAATGTCCCTCTGAAAATGACAGTTGAATAGCAGTCCAAACAAATGCATTATGCCACCACCAGCAAGTGACGATGGAGCCACAAACTTGCATTAACAAAAAGAGCAGAAACCAAGACAACCTGTTTTTGCTCTGCTTGGAAATCTATGCTGTTTCTCAGCCATCAAAATTGAGTGAGAAATTGCAGTGGATGCAATCAGCTCTTATTTATTATCAGTGCTTCACAGCAGCAAGCATTAATAATACATCTTATATTTATAAAGCTTTTGTTTTCCAGCTTTCCCTGATACACAGCCAACAAGATTTGAGAGTGTCTGTGGGATCCAGTCTTTGTTAGTAAAAGAGGAATTTCAAAGAAAGAAAAAAAATCAAAATACAAATCTATTTAAGAACTCAATATCCACATGCAATAATGTGATTATGCTACTATTCTATGGTATATCTGACATGAGTCATTATAATAAAACCAAACAAATGCCACACGTAAAACAAGAAGAACTGCCAAAATAAGGTCTTGGTACAAGACAGAGCTTTCTGCCTGGATGTATAATGCATACTGTCTATAAAGCCAACACCTGGGAACTGCTAATTTAATTCATTTGTATTGAACACTTAATTGTAGCAAGCCAAGGTTTCAGACTAGTTTGACAGCTGTTTTCATTACATCTAATTAATCGGTAGCATTCGGGTCTCTTTCGCACTGTATTAGTCAGCTCAGGCTGCCATAACAAAATACCACAGGTTAGGTGGCTTAAACAACAGAAATCTGTTTTCTCACAATTAGAGAGGCTGGAAAGTCCAAGGCCAAGCTTCCAACAGGGTTCAATTTCTGGTGAGGGTTCTCTATCTGGCCTGTAGATGGTTGCCTTCTATGTCCTCACATGGCCTTTCTTTGATGTGAGTGCACAGGAGATGAAAGAGAGACTGAAAGAGAAAGAGAGAGAGGCAGAGAAAAGTGAGATCAAGCTCTCTGGTGATGTCTCTTCTAAAGCTACAGATTTTATCAGACCAGGACCCCACCCTTATGTCCTCATTTAACCTTAATGACTTCCCTAGAGGTGCCCATCTCCAAATACAGTCACATTGAGGGTAAGGGGTTTAGTATATGACTTTGTGGGGAAGCACACATTCACTGCATAACATGCATCTTGTATGGTCTATAAAGGCCATTTAGTTTTGTTTGTGCTGAGGAATCAGTTCTTCCAGATGATGTTATACTCCCCTAACTGTCCCTCATTCCAACAATTTATGTGACAATAGGACACTCCATCTGTCTGCAGTGGTCTCATTGACCCTACTACCCAAAGAATAAACATGGGGGTCCAGCATCTCCCTACAAAAACTTCCCCAACATGCCCAAACTTTATAAAGGTATTCATTCCCTTACTCATCATTTGGTCTTCATTTGCTACATCACTTATACCAGGCATGCACAAGGCAATAGTTACGAGCAAATAAGACCCAGTCCTTTCCCAGAAGGAGTTCCCAGCCCACTGGAAAACACAGAAAGGAAACCAACGTTAAGAATTCAGAACAGGTTCAACCTTTGTATTTGCAAGCTCAGACTGAGAGTAAAATAGGGGCCTGTGTACCATATATTTGAAGGTCTCAATGATATAATTCAAGCTAACAAGCAGTTAAAGAAAATATATTCTCTCTTGCAATCTTCATAAATACAACTTCAAAATTACCTGGAAGGCAGATTCAAATTTAGAACTAGCAGAACAGAAAGGAACCGACCCTAGCCTGTAGCTTACCCCTTTTCTTCCCTCCTAGAACACAACTGTGACACCCTCACATGTCCAAGCTCTGCCAACAGCTGCTGCAAGTAGTTGTTCCCTGATGGAGCAGAGAAAAGGTCCACACAGTTTCTGGAAACAGACTTAGGGTGGAGGGTTTTAAAACCTGGGTTTCAAGTGTGTTCAAGGATAGGGGCACTCCATCAAGAGGGGCATTACAGAGAGGACAGAGCAGGACCCTCTGCAGCAGTAGTTGGCAAGCACTCATCTGCCTGAATACCATCTGGAGAGTGCATTAGCACATAGATTCCGGGGCCCCACCCCTAGAGGAGGCTGCAGTAGGCCTAGGGTGAGGTCCAAGAATTTTCATTTCCAACAATGCCCACAAGAAGCCTGCCAGTGGACTACACAATGAACAGCAAGCTTAAAGCACAGGGCCCAGGACACAGTCAAGTCTAACTAGCACTGATTTTGTTAGATATGTGCTATCAAAAACCCATGCATAGACTGCTAGGAAAGGGCAACTATAGCACAGTTTAAGTGTATGTAGATTTATGTATATATAAGTGTGTGTCGAAAGCCAACTCTGTGCCAAGTACTATATTAACTGCCTCATCCATTCATTCACCAAATAATTATTGACTACACATGTGAAAAAACTCATGGAACTATACACCAAAAAAGAGTCCATCTTACTTTATGTAAATTTAACTTTTAAAAAAGTAAAAGCAATCTGTTCTAGGGAGTTCTAGTTTGTTTGTTTCTTTGTTTTGTTTCGTTTTGTTTTTGAGTTGGAGTCTCACTGTCGCCCAGGCTGGACTGCAGTGGCACACTCACGGCCACCACAGCCTCAACCTGCTGGGTTCTGCTTCAGCCTTTCCAAGTAGCTGGAACTACGCCCAGCTAATTTTTGTGATTTATTGTAAAGGCAAGTTCTCACCAAGTTCCCCAGGCTGGTCTCGAATGCCCAGGCTCAGGCAATCCTCCCCCCTCAGCCTCCCAAAGTTCTGGGATTACAGGCTGAGCCATCGCACCTGGCCAAGAGTTCTAGTTCTTTTAATGGCAGAGTAACTTGTATCATTGTTACTCCTGCCACCAATTATAAACTCTGGTCAAAATATCTTAAAGCTTCTGTTTGGAGGGACTAAAAAAACAACCTGCTATGCACCGGATACAATTCTAGGCCTGAATATACTCCAGTGGGGGGAAAAATTCATGCCTTCTTTTTCACATATGCCTATAGCGTGCATCCATAATGCTTCTGACACTAAAAAATTAGTCATAGATATCCTCATTTAAAGATAAGGAAAGTTTTTCTCTGAGATATTAAGAAATTTTTTACATAGAACCCAGCAAAGGTTGAACTCAGGTCTGTCTAACACGGCCTGCCCACTCCCCAACCCCACACCCCTCACCCCCACTCCCCCCACTATACAATAGTGGGGGAGTCAAGGAAACAGGAAAATGTCAGTAGACCTTCTGAAAGAGGTAATGAGTTTTACCCAAGAGAAGTCAGCAAGGTAGAGGGAACAAAGGAGAGAAGCAGTTGAAATAAAGACAACAGTGCTACTTATAACAGCGAATGCAAGTAATTAAAAACAGATCCTTGGGCATGGGGGCATGGGCCTATAGCTTCAGCTACTCAGGGGGCTGAGGCAGTAGGATAGCTTGAGCTCAGGAGTTCGAGGGTGCGGTATGCAATGATCATGCCTATGAATGACCACTGCATTCGGCCTGGGCATCATGGAGCAGGACACTATAAGAAGGAAAGGAAAGAAAGGGAAGGGAAGGGAAGGAAGAGAGGAAGGAGAAGGAAGGAGGAGGGAGGGAGGAAGGAAGGGAGAGAAAGAGGAGGAGGAAGAGAGGGAAGGAGGGGGGAAGGGAGGGAGGGAGGAAGGAAGAGATTCTTTTTATCTGCAGTGAAAGGTGGGCATAGGAAGGCAGGAAAGAGGCAAAAGGAATGTGTGTGGGAAAAATGCTAAGGATGTACACAGTAAGCAAAAGAGATTGAAGGAAAAACAAAACAGGTTTGTGGAGAAATGTGAGACCCAGTTTATACATGTTCTCCCCAACTTCTCTCCACCTTTGGTAATTGACGTCTGCCAGGTTCGTTTTGCAATTACTCACATGCCTCAGGATGAAACCTCTGCTGATGTTCTGGGCATTTATTTAGGTAGTCCGTCATTATTTCATGATCCACATGTCTATGTTTTGGCTCCTCCGCAGCCTCGTCATTTGCAAGCAAGAACTGCATGGGTGAGTTTCACAGAACAGCAACTCATTATTTGTTGATTCGGTTAAAAACTGACTGAAGTGTCAATATACTTTGCAAGGAAGTTATTAGCAATGAAAATGTCAAGTTACTTCTCACTTGTGATGAACAGAACAAACAATACGATATGTCCCTTCTGAAGGTGCTGGGGAACATTCATGTTTGCAGAACCTGACTTGATGAGCAGAGAGACTGGACAGAGGTGTCTTTATTATGTCTTGATCTGAACGGAGCTAATAATTCTGGTTATAATTTCTCAAGTGGATCTTAAGATAGCTACGTGAAATTTAAAGTAGTCTCTAAAAATCTATCAGCCAATAAATGACACCAACTCCCTTAACGTGTTTCTTTAACCACTGAATAAGAACAAATAAGTTGCATCACAATATGTTTTAAATTCACCTTCAATAGAAAATGGCATCGAGGTGACTTAGAAAGAAGTAAATTCTCTTTGTGTTACTGAAATGGAGGCGGAAGGAAAAAAAATGAATGCCAGTTTATAAAGTTGCAGCAGAAAATCTAGTCACTGAAAAAAAATAATATAGACTTCCCAGTTTGCAATCTGGCATTCCCGTAGGGAGGCATAATTTCTTACTCCCTTTGTACCCAAAGCATTGTATGAAGTATCCACTCCCCACAACGAGGATTCCTACCACATTTGGGACAGTACTCATGCCATAGTCAATTATATGAAAAAATTTGCCATAAGGTAGACATCTGTTGGCCTCTGCCATTGGGAATGGTGGGGGAGAGGGATGAGTTAGAATATTTTGTGATTGTATTGAGGCTGTGTGAAGGCTGCTACTCACAAAGTTGACTTTAAATAAACTTTAGACAAGCTAATTCCTGACCACCACCCACCAGTCCCTGACTTCCTTTTCCTTAGAGCATTTACTTTAGATTACTTGCAACTGTAAATGTTTTATATGTTCCTTTGAGATGTAAATCTTTTATAACCCAAGAATATCTTTCTCAAGGATCTGCAAGCCATCCTTTGACATGGAATCATTAAGGAAGATATCACTCCTATCTGCCAGTCACTGTGGGAGTGTAGGAGCCTGACTCACATGATTGACAATTAAAACATAGATAGCCTAATCACACTGATCAACCTCCTGCTGGGTTCTTCCATGAGGCTCTGAGAGCACTGGGAGAAAGTAGATGAAAAATCCAATACAGCATCCCTACTTTCAGAGGTTCAAAGCTAGATTTACCTGTTGGAGTGAACCAGGGAGGATCTGACCGAGACACAATGGCATGGAAAGACAAAAAAATAGCCCATGAAATAAAATTCCCTGGACTTTCTAGGTTGGTGCCTCAGGCTCAAGACAAAAATTAAGGGCTCAGGGCTGGAAAGCCTGGTCAAGAAGTGCATATGGCTATGTCCTGTGCTTTGGGGGACATGGCCAAGCTTGCAAGAGGGCACTAAGAAAACAATAGTAATCCTGGAAGCCAATCTTCGGTACCCCATGTCTTGTGCAAGAATCAGACACTGTAAGCCTCAGGAACCAATTTCAACAGCGCCACCTTGTGGCTAAAAGAGACAACAACCGTGGAGGACTCAAGTTCCCTTTGCTTGGCTCTTGGTAGAGAGGGCTGGTTTCCATTCAAAGGAATGAGCCCCCGAGTTCTTGGGCAGGTGGAAGTTGAGGTGTTGGGTAAGTGAAAGTCAGATGGAAGGTAATGGACTTCCTGCTCATAGGGCAGCTGCTCAAACAAGTGATTTTTAAAAGTAAGACGATTTCAGCCGGGCACGGTGGCTCAGCCTGTAATCCCGCGCCTTGGGAGGCTGAAGTGAGTGGATATGCCTGAGCCCGTGGGTTCGAGACCCGCTTGGGCAATTTGGTGAGCCCTCATCTCTACAATAAATCAAAAATTAGCCGGGCGTGGTAGCGCGCGCCTGTAATTCCGGTTACTCGGAAGGCTGAGGCAGAACGATCAACGGAGCCCAGCAGGTCGAGGCTGCGGTGGCCGGGAGCAACCACTGTGCTCCAGTCTGGGCGACAGAGTGAGATTTCAACTCAAAAAAAAAAAGATTTCAATGCATTTAAATAGACAAGTTACACCAACATTTCTAGGCTGGTCATCCAACATATAATTTGTGTGTGTGTGTCCACTGTAATTTTATTTCAGTATTTCTGTACATCTGAAATTTTTTGTGTAATAAAAAGCTTGGGAAAATATCAAAAATTCACAATCTTAGTGGACACAGATTCTATATTTATTCTATATTATTCTCCTTATCATTTTCAAGAATAACTTCAGAGTCGAAGCTAGCATGAGAAGTTACAAAATCAAGTCACGTTTTCTTCCGCCACCATCTTTGTCATTGATCCCAAGCTATCACATAATTAGATACTGGGAAATGAGGTGATGAACACAACATATAATTTTTTAAATGAAAATGGCCATGGGACAAAAAACACTTCCCCCTTTTCTAGAGACATAAAGAAAAGATTTATAAAGGTGGAGAAACCAGAACTCAGTCATAGGTGGAAGGGGAAAGGTCTTCAGCAGGACTAATTATCAAGCTCATATCTTCTTCCTATGGATCTGACTTAATTTATCACAATAATGATAATAAGAACCCTGACTGGGGCCCCAGGAAACCTCTAGCAAGCTTCAGCTGTTCATTCACTTCAGTCATCAAGTAGTTAAAAGAGGCAGCAGCATCAGAAATGGTAAATCTGAGTTACAATGCCTCAATGAAGTTGTTGTACAAAGGTCCTGTGCTTCCTGTGGAATTCATAAAGTAACCTCAGATTTATGAAATATTAGGCAGACTGAACCTACCAGGAATTTTCTTTTTATTTTAACAATTCTTGCCACCCAAATAAGACATCTCCTTTATATAAAAAATAGAAAGCAAAGAAAACAAAACTCCCCATAATCCCACCATCCGCTGATAAGTGTAGTACTATTAATATGTTAATGTACATATTTCTAAACTTTTATATAAATATATGTTTTTACAAAGTAGAATCGCAATGCACATCCCACTTGGTAATCTTTTTCTCTTAATAAATACATCATAAACTCTTTTCCTACACAATAAATATAGATGTGCTATATTAACTGGACACTCAGGAGTCTAACGATAAATTTCTACAGTCTAACTCTTTAGCAACTATTTAGACATACACACAGCAACGTGCACAATAGTTTCATTTCTGTGGCTTAAGGGATTTAATTCTTTTTTGTGACACAGCTGCACCATTTTGTGAGTCTGCACAAAGAGTACATGTGACAGTGGGAAGCTGCCATTTCTTTATCTTTTTTTAAGGCTTATAATTCACCCTCCATCCCCAATCACTGTATCAAAAAGAAAGGAGTGAGATGTTTTCACATAAAGCATTCAAATATCCCATGGTCCTGCAGTCATTACCAAGAGGCATATTTCAATGTGACAGCAGGATGACATCTCACCCTCTCTATTAGGATAGAGAGGAGAGGATGCCCGTTTCCAGGAGGAGGGCTGCCTGCCTGATGTGTGTAACCTATCAACTGATCTTTTGGACCTCGTCAATTATGTTAAATCATCTGTGCTCAATTAAATCATTTCAGCCCTGCTAGGCAACCAAGTGATACTTCGTACCAAACCTCAGTTTGTTCTGTTCTCCAGACACACTTCTGCCACCGGGTTGTCTAAAACTTTCTTAAATTAAAAGGCAAGAAAGAAGCTTTCAAATCCCAGAAGCCATCAGGCCCTCTTCTGCTTTTGAATGAACTGTCTCTGACCCTTATAAATATATTAAGCAAAGAAAGGTTAAAACCCACTGAGGGAAACATGGTCAGCCATGAGTCATTTGTGCCCTGGGGTGAAATCAGAAGTCATAAATTAAGGCAAATCAATTCCAATGGTGTATCAGAGAAAAAAGAAAAGAAAAGACATGAAAATCCCAGGCTGCCTCATTACTATTGCTAATATGGGATCTGTGCATGGTGAATAAGTCATCTCCAGAGATGTGGAAGTAAATGCAGGAAGCTACTCTTAGAGGACTGGCTGGGGACACTTTAACTAGCAATGATTTTAGTGTAATTATTGTGACTTCCAACCAAATAGACAAAAGTGAAATTTTGAAATCACATCCTAGTTAAACCAGTTTCAACTCCCCCTAAAGTTTCTGCAGTATATACAGATGCAGAAGTGGAGGTGACTATCAGTTCTGTGACCACATTCCTTAAGACGGCCCCAAACTCAGAAGCTCTTATTGCTTCCACTGCTCGGCTGCCATTCACCACTATTTCTTGAGTGAACAGACTCACGCAAAGGCATAAGAAAAGTCTTGTTTCTGGCTCCTAGCCTCTTACACAACCTTCCTGCCATTTGAAAGTTCTCTTCCAAGCTGGGCTCGGTGGCTCAGCCTGTAATCCCAGCACTTTGGGGGGCCAAGATGAGTGGATTGCCTCAGCCCGCAGATTCGAGACCAGCTCGGGCAACTTGGAGAGACCTCGTCTCTACAATAAGTCAAAAAAATTAGCCAGATGTGGTAGTGTGCACCTGTAGTTCCGGCTACTTGGAAGGTTGAGGCGGTAGGATGGCAGGAACCCAGTTGGTCCACGCTCGGGTGGCCGTGAGTGTGCCCCTGCACTCCAACCTGGGCGACAGAGTGAGACTCCAACTCAAAAAAAAAAAAACAAAACGAAGTTCTCTTCCTGATTGGTTACATTTATACAAAAAGAAACTACGTTTTTGTGCACTGAAAGTAGACACAAGGCTAATATAAAATTGATTGGAAAACAGCCTATATCCCCTTCTCAGAGAGCACTGATATACTACATGCTATAAGTACATTTATATAATCACTACCTATTAACAAAAATGAGGCCCCTGGCCCTGCCCAACTCCCTACACTGCTGTTTCACACTCTTTCAAAAAAAATAATAATATAGGTCAATAAAGGCAATTCATTAAATGTAAAATAAATGCAGTCATGCCTTTTAAATGCTTTCCATATAAAGCAATTCACAAATCCGGCAAAATACTATATGAGATAAAGTTTTCAGATGAAATTTGACAAAAAAAAAAACAACATTTAAAACTACACATTCAAGAACGTCAGTGAATTCTAAGTAGACAAAAACCACAGTGGCAGTTTCAGCCTCTTGAATATCTGGGCTGTCCCGGCGTCTGAGGCTCCATGGGGGCTGAAATTGTTTGCCACTGTATCCCCAGCACCAAGCCCGCTGGCACAGAGTAAGCAATTAGTAAAAAATTGGTATGTGGAAGAAAGGAAGGGAGGGAAGGAGGGAAGAAGAGAAGGAGGAAGGAGGAAGGGAAAACAGAGGGTGATTGGGAGAGGAAAGGGAAGGAGTGGAGAGAACCGCATGACTTGGGGGGGGAGTCTCACTCTATCGCCCGGGCTGGAGTGCAGTGGCACACTCACAGCCACCCCAGCGTCGACCTGCTGGGCTCCAGCGATCCTTCCACCTCGCCATCCAGTAACCGGAACGACAGGAGCGCAGCTACCACGCCCGGCTCATTTTTTATTTATTGTGGAGACGAGGTCTCACCAAGTTGCCTGGGCTGGTCTCGAACCCATGGGCTCAGGCAATCCACTCGCCTCGTCCTCCCAAAGTGCTGGGATTACAGGCTGAGCCACCGAGCCCGGCTGTACCCCACATCTTTAAAACAAAAAATTAGGCCAGGCTCGGTGGCTCAGCCTGTAATCCCATGCTTTGGGAGGCTGAGGTGAGTGGATTGCCTGAGCCCGTGGGTTTGAGACCCGCCTGGGCAAGCAAGACCTCATCTCCACAATAAGTCAAAAATCAGCCAGGCGTGATAGCGCGCGCCTGTAGTTCCAGCTACTTGGAAGGCTGAGGCGGAAGGATCGCAGGAGCCCAGCAGGTCGAGGCTGTGGTGGCCGGGAGCGGCCACTGCACTCCAGTCTGGGCCACAGAGTGAGACTCCATCTCAAAAAAATAAAAAATAAAAATAAAGATGTGGGGTACATTTCAGGGTTAGGTATACAAATGTTCTTTATGCAATCACCCTTCAGGTTCCTAAAACACTTACCTAGTTGGGAAACCTGTACTACAAGGGGCCTGCCTTCCAAAAGATAATTTTGGTTTTTTGTAAATCCCCCTGGTATATCAATTCATTTGTATACATATATGTGTATGTAGACATATAAACATACATATCAAATACATGAAGATACGTCTATAACCATCTGAGTTATTTATACTTCATCGAGTTTAGTGAAATATTCCTACTTTCTAAGAAGGCAGCAATATTGTCCTTCTACCGCAGAACTTGAAGTTGAAGATGCCATGGATATATAGATAAGAATTTGTTTTTCAAATCTCCTTTCACAACTCACACTCATTATTAGTGTCCATCAATATAAAATGTGTTTAAAATAAGAATCAGCAAGTCACAGCGCAGAGGCCAAATCTAGCCTGTGACCTGTTTTTGTGTAGACAGTGATCTAAAGTTATGGGTTTAACAATTTCTTTTAATATTAGAAAGAAAAACAAAAACTATGCAACAAAGATCATATGTGATCCACAAAGCCCAAAATATTGACTCTCTGGTTCCTCACTTTAAAAAAAAAATCTTTCGCGGTGGTTCAAGCCTGTAACCTCGCACTTTGGGAGGCCTAGGCAAGCGGATTGCCTGAGACCATGGTTCAAGCACAACCTGGGCAACTTGACAAGACCTCATCTCTATAATAAAATTCACAAAAATTAGCCGGGCATGGTAGTGCACACCTGTAGTTCTGGCTACTTGGAAGGCTGAGGCGGAAGGATTGCCGGAGCCCAGCAGGTTGACACTGGGGTGGCCATGAGCGTGCCACTGCACACCAGCCTGGGCAATGGAGTGAGATTTCTACTCAAAAAAAAAAACTTGGCAAACCCTGTTCTAGATTAACTCCTTCCCAACACACACACACAAACACACACACACACACACACACACACACACACACACACACACATCCTAGTACTCTTGTCTCCTGCCTTAAGATTAATTCTAGGTCCTGTCAGTGGAGTGTAATGGTTAGAAGCATGAAGATAGTTTTGAGTTCAAATCCCAGCTTTGGCATTATTTGCTATGTGACCTTAATCAAGTTACTTAAGTTCCCTGAGCATCAATCTTTTGATCTTTAAAGGGGAATGATAATAATACCTAACTGATAGAGGGGTATGTGAGTGTGTGTGTGCGTGCGTGCGTGTGTGTGTGTGTGTGTGTGTGTGTGTGTGTGTAGCTTTAATAACTTAAGAAAAGGAATTAGAATACCACCTAGCATGTAGAATTATATAATATATTAGTTACTATCAATCAAATCTATTTATGTTAGTGTACTTCTTTGATCCATGTACTCTCAAAATCACTGGTCCCATAATCCATGCAGAGATACATTTTTTTTTTCATGAATCCAAAAACAACTGCTCCAAATAGCTGGAAGCTATCAGAAAACGTAAATAAGCAAATAAATAGATAAAACCAACTGCTTCTATAAAAACAAGGGTAATACTATTAATAATGCTGTAGTCTGAGAAAGATTTCAGGGAAAAATGCTACACCATAGAGCAGCTTGGTCAAGGTGGCTGGCAACCTTCCTAAAGTATGTGAATACTCCACAGAATACTCCATTGCATTTGGATCTTTGGGCAAAATAATTTGGTGTGAGGGCAACAAGCTCCCTGCACAAAATAAAGGCTAAATGAACAATTGTGTTCTCAATTACACAGAGCTGAGTGTCTACAGTTAAAAATAGTATTGGGGTGATTTGGCATGTGTTTCTGTTTTAAGCTCATACACAAAAATAATTTTTCTAATTGTTTCTTCATCTTTTGACCTTGCAGAAGTTTCTAAATCTTTTATCCTGCCCTTTTGAGCTAGCCTATAGCCAACGTTTGTACTCATACTGAACTCAGACACTCTCAGCTCTCCCAAAAATATATTCAAGAGAAGGAGCCTTTCTTAAGGCACTGCCTGATTTGTCTCTTTCTCCCTTGACAGGGAAAGCAAAGGAAAGCTGCCACTCAAGGTTAAGTAACATTTGGGGTGATTGTAGAGGAGCTTTATCTCTGCCCTAAACCCAGGAGATTCTCTCAGTCCTATATTGTAGTATCACGGTAGCACATTATTCTTTAGAATTCCCAAGAACTCAGGAGTTGGCATATAAACAAGACAGATTCCAGAAGCTAATTGTTGATGGCAACAAATTATATTTGTGTAGCAGATAGTAAACTCATGTTTGTAACTCAGATATATTAAAAAGATGGCATCCTTATTTTCTGATCGCTTAAAATTTCGGTTTCAGTCTCCCATTTTGAAGGAGTGGTGATATAGGATTTCCCAACGTGATATATGATTTCAGGAGAGAGGGGCACATATATCTGCCAGGGGTCCAGAGGAAGGCCCATCGTGACCGTTGGTTGGAGCAGCCAAGAGGAACACAAGGTTAAGGTCACAGATGTGGAGCCAAGCTGCCTGGGTTTGATTCCCACCTCTGCCAGTCCCTAGCTATGAGACCCTGAATGAGTCCCTTAACTATTCTTTGAGTTTTTTCATCTATGAACTGGGGAGAATGGCATCTGTGTCTTAGGGTTGTCATGTGGATGAAGTGAGTTAACATTTATAAAGCATCTGAACAGCCTTTAGTTTTTGGTAAGCATTCTATTAGTATTTGCTAAATAAATACCTTCTAGTCATGATGTTGTGAAGACCTCATGTGACCCTGACTCAGTCTGCCATCCAAGTTTAAGATATCAACTCAAAAAAATAAAAATAATTTTTAAAAAAGATATCCCTTGTTGCCTGTCCAAATAGCCCCATGAGTGGATTTCTCTACTGCACATTCTTAAGAGCAAGGAAATCATCCAACTACTTCCATGTCAAATAGAGACGGAGGAAATCTCTAGGAGTCTGTATGCACACTCAGTACACTAAAGCAAGTGTTGTGGTTACATAAACATATCCAACATGGAGTAGTTATACTAGCCGTAATTCCCCCAGGTCTTCAAAGAATGTCAATGTTTTTCTGTTTCACAAGAAACAGAAAAAGAAAAACTAATTCATTTGTTCAAACACTTGTGATTTTCCTGTCTTCCACAAAGGAAGACCACCAGTTAGAAAATGGTTTTCGACTGGATCCCGAAAAACCCTCAAGGCAAATCCTCATTGTCATTTAGATGCTTCTAATTAGGCAAACTTCAAAGAGATACTGGATGAGAAAATCTCAAAGTATATTTCCAAACTGTAGAAAGAGTTTTTATAAACATATAGTAATATTTTATATATTAATATAAAATGTATAGCTTTTCTAGCTCTGCACTATCCAAGATAGTAGCCAATAGTTCTATGCGGGTATTGAGTACTTCAAACATGGAAAGTCCAAATTGCTGTTAAGTGTAAAATACAGATCAGATTCAGAGACTTGGTATGAAAAAAAGAATACAAAATATCTCCATCATTTTTTTCTGATTTCGTGTTGAAATGATAATGTGTGGGATATAGTCAAATAAATGAACCACATAACTAATTTAATTCCAACTGTTTCTTTTTACTTTTTAAATGAGGCTACTAGAAAATTTATAATTACATATGTGATTTATATTATATTTTATTGTACAGTGCTAGTCTAGATAATATAGGGATAATCCCAAATACTCAGAATAATATCTAGAATATTTCTAGATGATAAGAGTCTGTCAATTGGTCAATATCTCCTTTTTTTGTTTTAGAAAGAAAAGAAAACAATATATGCTCTTTGCTGTCTTTTCAATGAGGGAGGGGCCAAATGTAAACTATTTATATCTTTAAGTGGGCTAGGAAATGCTAATTTTTTTCTGGGCTACTTTAATAGCAAGGAAGAAGAAATTAGACTTAAAGTATGTCTCAGATGATAATTCTCACACCTTGAAGAGTGAGGGTAGGGAGTTATCTTTGTATAGGTTGAGAAAAATCAGAATGTGCGTAAAATTTACTCCTGGCCAATATAAAAAATATACTGTCTCTGAACTGATCATGCTGTGTCATCCAAAGTCACTTCTATAGTATCGAAAGAGATGAGTATACAGTATAAAAGTTCTCTGTTGATCTTCTTTTGGTTTTACATTACATATAATCACTATATTTAATGATTTCTTTTATTTTTACAGAGAAACATATTTTTGGAACCAAACTGGATTACAAATTGGCTATAATGGAGAACATCCTCCTTATGATCCCAAATTACTCCAATACTTAACCCCAGAAATATACTTTTAACATTGATAACTTTTTTAATTTCAGTAGCTTTAGGAGGTACAAATAGTTTTTGAGTACATGGATGCATTGTAGAGCAGCAAGGAGGTACAAATAGTACACGAATGCATTGTAGAGCAACAAGGAAGTCTGGGCTTTCAGTGTACCCACCACCCCCACCTGTGCACATTGTATCCAACAGGTGATAGGAAATGCTAATATTTAATTCTGTTTTTGCTTCTGTTTTTTCTTTGATTTTCTTTTCTTTTTGAGTTGGAGTTTCACTCCGTCACCCAGGCTGGAGTGCCATGGTACACTCACCCCAGCGTCGACCTGCTGGGCTCCAGTGACCCTTCCACCTCAGCCTTCCAAGAAGCCGAAACTACAGGCGTACCAGGCTAATTTTTTTTTAATTTATTGTAGAGACGAGGGCTCACCAAGTTGCTTGGGCTGTTCTTGAACCCACAGGCTCAGGCAATCGACTTGCCTTGGCTTCAATGTGGTAGGATTACAGGCTAAACCACTGAGCCCAGCCTGATGTTCTTTTATTGTTCGTCCCATTTGAGTTCATGTCATCATTTACTCCAGAAACTTAGAGTAATGATTTATAGTAATTTTTAATCTTAATAAAATGTATCCAAGCCTTATTCATCCTCTACTGTTAGTCCAATAGACTTTGGATTTCATAATAGATTGAAAACCTAGAACATCTATGACTAGAATCAATAGCTTCAGCTTGACAATAACCAAAGGGCAAAAGTCTTGAGAATCATCTTTCACATGTTCTAGCCCTGGACTATCATGCAAGATCATTCTAGAATCATTCTATTGTCTGCACTTCAAAATCACCATATCTAAAACCAGTGAAGCCCACAATAGGCCTGACGATTCTCTAATCATTCTATTTAGGCAATGGAACTTCCTGTTCCATTCCTCCCAGAAGCTGTTATAAACCTTCCCCATCTCTGCAAACCTAACTTCACCTATACTCCCTGCATCAGTGCCCCATCACCTGCCAGCCTGTTGGATGGCTATTCCCAGGTGTTTGCCCCACAAAACACTCCCACATCCCACTCACAGCATGACTCAGTCATCTAAGTGGGATTTGCCGTTCACTATTCTTTCAATGACTGGTCCAACGGATGATCAGTTAAATCAGTTAAGTCTTCCCCAAAAGCTCCTTTTCCATTTGTTAACAGAACTCTGCAGCGCAAACACTTCTGAGACCATCTATATACACATAGGGGGCAGGAAAAAGGAAAGAAAAAAAGGCTTCAGCTCTTCCTTATCTGAGCAAAAAGTATAAAATCAATTAAATCTCGGGAGCCTGAATTAGCAATCAGTCTTTTGCAAGTAGGCCCAGCCTCTAATTTTAGAAGGTATAACTGAATTACATGCTAATATAATTGTGAATACATGCCAATATGTATTATGGATTTAGTGAGCTTCAGAACAAAAAGTACATGCTTTCATTATCATTATTGAATCAGGAGATTTCTGAGTAGAGTTACCCATCCTGACAGGCCCTCAGAGGTGTCTGGAAGCCTTGCAAGAGCCATTAGTCTGCAATTTTATTTATGCACAGAGGGGTTACCAAGGAAAAATCCACTTCTCAAAAAAAAAAAGACTAAGATGGGATAAAGTTTGAGGGACAAAAGGACTTATTCACATGTGTTTGTCCCTTCTATTAAACTAAACTACTACACTCCTCAGGTTACACAAGTGTGGAGATGCAACTTAGCACTTGCTGAATGCGTAAACTTTAGATACATAACCAGACTGGATTGATTCAACTATATCCATGTGTCAAAATAAAAAGCAGATTTTCATCTGGGACCAGAAAGAGGGCTGGTAAATGATTAATTTTAATTAGCTTTCCTTTACAGCAGTAAGTCTTAACACTTAGGGTCACTGAGTGTCTTTTAAATGCAGACTCTCAGCCTAAAGTGGGCCCCAGACATACACTCTTTTAACAAGCACTCCAAATGACTTTCATGTAAAAACCAAGGGATTCTGATTTGGCTAGGTCCATGCTTTTAGAAACTCTGATTTGAAACATGGGCTATAATGTATCACATGTTAAATTTGATCCTAAAATGACTCATGGACATAGTTTAAGGGAGGGTGTGATGGTTAATTTTATATATCAACTTGACTAAGCTAAAAAGTGTCCACATAGCTGGTAAATATTATATCTGGATGTATCTGTGAGGGTGTTTCCAAACGAGACTAGCATTTGAATCAGTAGATTGAGTTAAAAAATCCACCTTCATCAAAGTGGGTGGGCATAATTCAATCCACTGAGGGCCTGAAAAGAACAAAAAGATAGAGGAAAGACAAATTATCTCTTCTGGAATTAGGACACCCATCTTCTGCTGCCCTTAGGACACCTGTTCTCTGGCCTCTGGACTCTGAGATGTACACTGGCAGCCCACCCCTTATCCCCCTCAACACACGTCCTGCCCACACCCCCAGACCCATTTTCAGGCCTTCGGCTTCAGGGTGGGAGTTACAACATTGGCTTCCCTGGTTCTTGGGCTTTTAGACTTAGACTGAATTGCCCCACCAGCTTTCCTGGTTATCCAGAGCTTCTCAGCCTCCATAATTGTGTGAGCCAATTCCCTTAATAAATCTCCATATACATATATCTCTATATATAAATATATGGAGACATATATCCCATTGGTTCTGCTTCTCTGAAGAGCCTGTAGTCAAGGAAAAGAGCTGTAAGGAGACAGTTTCCAAAAATGTCCATTTTCCCAAAGAATAAACCCTACTCACTTGGCACATCTGTGCTGCTTCTTCAGTAAAGCACACAAAGCTAAAAATGTTTCCTTCTGCAAAAATTTGACCCAGAAGTGTATTTGTGCAGAGGCTTAGTGAATCTCAGTCATTCTTAAATTCTATCATGTACTTTGGGAAAAGGGAGGACAGTTTCTCACTGTCCCCTGTGAGAAAAGGACCTTCTTTTATTAAAGTAGGAAGAAAACTGGCTGGGAATTTACAGTGAGAGTGAGTCTGATACTGTGTTAATTCACAAGCCCTGAAGTGTTTAGCAATACAACACAAGGACAGGGAGTACTTTAGGGAGATTGGTGTTCTTTTTTTGTGGAATTCATCCCTTTCCAGTACCCGAAAGCCATAATCATCACAGATTTTCTCAAGTTCTATGTTGCTTTCAGGAAACAGACATCCTAAAAATAGGTGCATAAGGATTTGCTTGAGTTTGAAAGAGTAACTTTGTTTCTACACTTGCAAAGGCCCAAGCTGAGCCAGAGAACAGCAGTAGAAGTTTTTCAATAGAGCTAAAAAAGGAAGCACAAATATCTCCTAGATGAGAACATAGTTTAAAAAAGAAGTAAAGAAAAATAGAAAGACTGAGACAAGGGGAAA
This sequence comes from Carlito syrichta, assembly GCF_000164805.1. Taxonomy (NCBI): domain Eukaryota; kingdom Metazoa; phylum Chordata; class Mammalia; order Primates; family Tarsiidae; genus Carlito; species Carlito syrichta. Next base: position 83,305 of record NW_007247662.1, read on the forward strand.
TTTCTTTAGAGAGTAGTCTTCTTAATTGACATTTGTCTTAATATGAACTTATTCTTCAATTTTCCTACATAATCATTGTGTCTGTCTTCATCTTGCACTTTGTTCTCTAGCAAGGTTAACTAGAAAGAGCTGGACTTGGTTTCAGAAGAACAGCTGATTCTATTACTGTTATATGCTAAAGTGTGTCCCCTCCTTCCTCCCCCAAAAAAAAATGATTTTCATGTTAAAATCTAATCCCCAGTACCTCAGAATATGACTGTTCTGGATATAAGGGCATTAGAGAGGTGACTAGGCTACCATCCTGAACACACACAATCTCATCTGATCACAGAAGCTAAGCAGGGTCAGGCCTGGTTAGTACATGGATGGGAGAGGTGACTAGGTTAAAATGAGGACTTTGGGTGGACTGTAATCCAATCCAACTGGTGTCCTTATAAGAAGAGGTCACTTGGACTCTCAAGGAGACACCAGGAAGCCATGCACAGAGATAAACATGTGAGGATACAGTAAGAAGTTAGCCCCCTGCAAGGTTCAGAAGACACCAACCCTGGCAAGATTTGGTCTTGAACTTCCAACATCCAGAACTGTGAAAAAATTTCTGTTGTTTAATCCCCTCCATCTGTGGTGTTTTGTTATGGCAGCCCTAGCAAACTAACACAATTATTCTGTCCCAGTTACCTAACTAGGTTGTTTTCTCATCTGTAAAACAGACGTTGAAACAACTGACCCTACCTACATAGACATGTCAAGGTATATTTTTGAAAACGACAAAGAATTATACAAATTTATTCACTAAGATAGTTTACTGTGAGAAGTGTTTTTCTTTTGTATCTCAGTCAGATATGACATCAGGAGGCATTGATATGTCCCCTGTTGTCTAAGTTTCAGAGGTTGATAGCTGCTACACTAGGAGTTGTAAAACCAGAGACCCTGATTTGTTTGCCTTTATTGCTTCAAGTTGTTAACAGTTGAAAACAAAGAAAGGTAAACATTAAGTATTACTGAGAGAAAAATGTTCTCTATCCCATTCCATTCTCCTTAACTCTAAAAGTAATGACAACTATTCTGGGTTGGAAAGGGAAAAAAACCCACTCAATATTTATTCTTGTTAGGTACTTAAGAATGAAGAAAGAAACGCTGAAGACATTGACATTTAGAAAGTGAGTTGAGAGGAAATAGAAATAAGCAAGGAATTTTAATTAGTTATCTATAATGCATTGAGGAAATAACTATAAATATGAAAAGGATTCCCAAAAAACGTTGAAACAGAAATAACTGAAATGCATTTGAATTCAATTTAAAAGGCATTAGAAGGCAGCATAGTTAAATAGGGTGTAGGAAAAAAAACAGAAAAATTAAAATGATTCTAAAAATATAAGCACCCTTTTAGGAAATACTGATATATATAGTTAAAAAATAAGAAGTTCCAGGCAAGGTGGCAGTGGAACAGATCAGACTGTGAGAGTCTTCACAAAAGTGAGTGTCCTTAAAGACTCTCTACATGAGTGGGTGTGTGCCAGTGGGTGAGTGAAAGTCCATCTGAGGGGAGACTCGGGTTCGTGTACCCAGGACTCTCCTCCAGAGGTGACTGCAACCCATCACCACCCTGAGATTGGAGACCTGGGCACTCAGGATCATCAGCCATTCTCAGGTCTCTCTTGAGAGGAGGCAGCAGAGAACAGTTGCCCTCACCACCTGGCACCCAGCCCATGCCATTACCTGCAGCAGCAGACCAGGCATAAGCAGGAGGAACCATGGAGAAGGTAGGTCGTGGAAATCTGGAATAAAGCTCCAATGCTTGTAACAAAACACTGACAGGCGCCATCTTCTCAGTCCCAGGACTGGGCAGAGGCCTGCATTACCTGGCCCAGTTCCACCCAACCTTCATCTTGGGATCCAAAGACTAACCTCTCATCAGACTCAGAGAGACAGATGCCCCTCCCCGACACTGGAACGGGCACAAACATGTCAGATCTGGGTTGGAGACTTGATGGCAGCAGCAGTAAGTAGGGTAAGTATGGATCTGATCCATCCTCCTCCCACAGTAGTCCATGGGGCATCTGACACACACTGAGAGCAACTCTGTCAGCCTGAGAGCAGAGGGGAGAGAAAGAAGACCAGAGTACTCCCTAAGATGGAGACAGCAGCAGCAGGAATCTGCAGTTATAGTAATGGCCTTCTTGCTTGTTTTTTGTTTTAGTTGTTTTTTTCTTCTCTTTCTTTGTTTTGTTTACATTTTTGTACTTGCTTTTGTCTTTTTTCCTTCTTGTTTGTTTTTTGTTTTAGTTGTTTTTTTCTTCTCTTTCTTTGTTTTGTTTACATTTTTGTACTTGCTTTTGTCTTTTTTCCTTCTTGCTTGTTTTTTGTTTTAGTTGTTTTTTTCTTCTCTTTCTTTGTTTTGTTTACATTTTTGTACTTGCTTTTGTCTTTTTTCCTTCTTGCTTGTTTTTTGTTTTAGTTGTTTTTTTCTTCTCTTTCTTTGTTTTGTTTACATTTTTGTACTTGCTTTTGTCTTTTTTCCTTCTTGCTTGTTTTTTGTTTTAGTTGTTTTTTTCTTCTCTTTCTTTGTTTTGTTTACATTTTTGTACTTGCTTTATTTCTTATTTCAGTGGTTTTTTTGTTGTTGTTGTTTTTAGATTTTCTGTTTGTGTATAGGTATTTTTACAGGAGAGTACACCAACAGGGGGGCCTTTGTTCGTTCGTTTGTTTGTATGATTGTCTGTATGTTGTTGTCTTTTTTGTTTTTTCTATCTTTGTTTGTTTCTCTGTTTATTCATTAGTTGGTAAACCTGTCTTCCCTCTTCTTCTCTCTCAACTTTCCTTTCATCTTCCTCCTTTCTTTTTCCATTCTTTTTACTTTTCTTATTTCATTTTGTTTTCAGGGGACAAAAAAAGACCCCCACTGCATGGACAGACTATAAGGCAGTGAGAAGTGGGTTCCAGGGGTCAGCGGACATTGGGATCTACAGATAACTTCTGAATCACAGTTCACCCCTTAATTAAATCTCAAAACTGCAAAAAGCACAGGTTTCCACTCCTAGTCCAGCTTCAGAATTGAACAAAACCAGAGGATCTACCTAAGGAAGAATAGGAGATTGAGCAAACAGAAATAAAAGCTATTCCCTTATCACTGAAAAACAGAATTAAAGAAAAAGTTTTAAAAGGGGGGGGAGGGAAGAAAACCTACATATATGAAGAAAAACCAAAAGAAGAATATGGGTCTCACACAGACCCCTGGGAGGTCAGCCACTGAGAATACAGACTTTGGAGCTCAAACAATGATGAGCCCCAGAATGACTGGATTCAAACCACAAACCCAAATATGAAGATATTAATACAGAGAATAAATACAAACGAGGAGAGACAAGAAGAAAGAATGAAGGAGTTGATAACTGAGATAACAACAATAAAGAATACAGTGAAGGAAAAGAACAACAAACTGATAAGCATGGAAAGCAGAATTAACCAAGTCAAAGAAAGAATCTCAAGCTTGAGGACCAAAATATGGAACCAACCCAAACTGTTAAAAACATAAAAAAGAAGCATAAAAAGAAAGAAAGAAAAAACCTCCAAGAAATGAGTGATTATTTCAAGTAGCTAAACATAAGATTATTGGCATCCCTGAGGCAGATGAAGAGATAGAAACCACCCTGGAACAAACATTCCATGAAATTGTCCAAGAAAACTTCCCTCATCTCATCAGTGATGCAACCAACAAGAGATTCAGAGAACCCCTGAAAGACAACAAATGAGAAGACCAACTCCTAGACACATAGTAATTCACCTACACAAAGTAGGTGTAAAAGAAAAACTCCTAAAGGCAGCAAGAGAGAAAGCTCAGACTGCCTATCAGGGAAGACCAATTAGGATAGTAGTAGATTTATCTACAAAAACACTTCAGGCTAGGAAACCTTGGAGCTCAATCTTAAAAGTTCTCAAAGATAAATAATTTCAACCAAGAATTATCTACCCAGCTAAGCTAAGTTTTATCACTGATGGAGAATGAAAATCCTCCCCAGACATTAAGTCCCTAAGAGTTTACACTGCCTCCAGACCAGCTCTTCAAGAAACACTTCAGAAATTATTAAACACAGAAGAAAGGAAAAAAAGAATGACAACACCCTTCCCAAGAATGCAAGAAAAAGATTGAAAACACACAGGAATCAAAACAAAAATTAAAAGAAAGATAACAAACAAACAACAAACAGTATGAGAACCTCATAACAGAGATAAACTCTCATATCTCAATAATTAACCTGAATGTGAATGGATTAAATGCACCACTGAAAAGACATAGATTGGCAAATTGGATTAAATATCATGAGGCAACTATATATTGTCTCCAAGAGACTCATCTCACCAAAAAGGACACTCATAGACTCAAAGTAAGAGAATGGGAAACAAAATGTCAGGTGAATGAAACACAAAAGAAAGCAGGAGTCACAATCTCAATATCAGACAAAATACCCTTTAAGCTATCAAAAATTTTAAAAGATATAGAAGGTCACTACATAATGATAAAAGATTAAATCCATCAACAAGAAATATCCATCCTAAGCATATATGCACCCAACATAGAAGCACCAACTTTCATAAAGCAGCTTCTAGGAAAAATTTTAAAAAGATACTGACTCTAACACTATCATAGCTGGGGACTTAAACACTCCACTCACAACCCGAGACAGATCATCAAGACCAAAAGTCAACAAGGAGATCCCAAACCTCAATGTGACGGTTGACCAAATGGACATAATTGATACTTACAGAACAATCCACCTAATAACCACAGAATATGCATTCTACTCATCACCACATGGAACATACTCTAAGATCAACCACATCCTCAGCCATAAATCAAGCATAAACAAATTCAATAAGATTGAAATTCTGCCATGCACCTTCTCAGACCACAGTAGAATAAAAATAAATGTCAACACCAACAAAGTTCCCCCAAAACTCACAAAGACATGGACACTAAACAGCATGATGCTAAACAACTCCTGGGTCAACACGGAAATCAAAACAGAGATTAAAAGATACCTGGAAACAAATAAAAATGAAGAAACATCTTACTAAAAGCTCTGGGATACCATGAAATCAGTCCCAAGAAGGAAATTCATATAACTATGAACTCACATGAAAAAAATGGAAAGATCACAAGTTAACAGCCTAACAAAACACCTAAGGAAGCTGGAAAAGAAAGACCACCAAAACCTTAATTTCAACAGAAGAATCCAGATCACCAAAATGAAAGCCCAAATTCAGGAAATCGAAGACAAAAACTAATACAAAAAAATCAGTGAAACTGAAATCTGGTTTTTTTGAAAGGATAAATAAGATTGATGGACCCCTAGCTAGAGTGATCAAGAAACAGAGAGAAAAAGTCCAAAAAACACAATCAGAAATGCAAAGGATGAAGTCACAACTGACCCCAAAGAAATACAAAAGATTATCAGAGATTACTATTTGCACCTGTATGAAAACAAACTCGAAACCCTAAATGAAATAGAGGACTTTCTTACATCACAAAACCTCCCCAGGTTGAAACAAGAAGAAATAAAGACCCTAAATAGATCAATAATAACTCAGGAAATAAATTATGTCATAAGAAAACTACCTACAAAAAAAAGACCTAACCAGATGACTTTCTAGTAGAATTCTACAAAACATACAAGGAGGAGCTGATACCAATCTTATTGAAAGTATACCAGGCAATGGAGAAAGATGGAACTCTCCCAAAATCATTTTAGGAAGCTAACATAACATTAATACACAAACTGGGTAAAGACCCAAAAAGAATGAGAACTACAGGCCAATATCCTTGATGAACATAGATGCTAAAATTCTCAAAAAGATTCTAGAAAACCGCATCCAACAACACATCTCAAAAATCAACCACCATGACCAAGTAGGTTTCATCCCTAGGATGCAGGACTGATTCAACATCCACAAGACCATAAACATAATTAAATACATCAACAGATGTAAAGACAAAAACCACTTGATTATATCACTCTTTGCAGAAAAACTTTTGATAAAACTCAGCACCACTTCTTGATAAAAACCCTCAAACATCTAGGCATAGATGGAACATACCTTAAAACAATAAGAGCCATCTACGAGAAACCCACCACCAATATACTGCTGAACAGACAGAAATTGGAACCATTTCCCCTTAAAACTAGAACAAGACAAGGATGCTGTCTTTCACCCCTCCTGTTCAACATAGTACTGGAAGTCCCAGCTAGAACAATCAGACAAGAGAAGGAAATCAGGGGTATCCAAATAGTAAAAGAAGAAGTTGTTATCCCTCTCTATAGATGACATGACTCTATACCTCAAAAATCCAAGAGAATCTGTCAAAAACCTCCTTGCACTGATAAATGACTTTGGCAAAGTTTTAGGGTATAAAGTAAATGTGCAAAAGTCAGTCACATTCCTATACACCAACAATAAATAAACATAAACCCAAATAAAAAGCACAATCCCATTCACAATAACCACACACACAAAAATAATGGAATACCTTGGCATCTTCCTAACCTGAGAAGTGAAAGACCTTTACAACAAAAACTACAAAACACTGCTCAAAGAAATCAAAGATTTCAAATGGAAAAATATTCCATGCTCATGGATTGGAAGAATCAACATTGTTAAGATGCTCGTCCTATCCAAGGCAATCTGCAGATTTAACGCAATACCCATCATTTTACCAGTAGCATTTTTCTCAGACCTGGAAACGACAATATAGGAATTCATATGGAAACATAAATGACCATGAATAGCAAAAACAATTCTCAGCAAAAAAAACAAAGCAAGAGGTATCACCCTCTCAGACTTTAAGATTTATTATAAAGCTACAAAAACAGCCTGGTATTGGTACAAGAACAGGCATATAAACCAATGGAACAGGATAGAGATTACAGAACCCAAACCCCAATTTCTCAACTCATCTTCAACAAATCTGTACTATCCACCACTGGGGAGAGGAGAACCTATTCGGTAAATCGTGCTGTGAAAGCTGGCTGACCACACGCAGAAAATTAAAACACCCCTGCCTATCATCACATACAAAGATCAACTCTAAATGGATTAAAGACCTAAAGGTAAAACCTTAAACTATAAGAAACTTAGAGAATGCAGGAAACACCCTTATGGAATTGAAACTGGCAACCAATTCCTGTTCAAAACCCCAAGTGCCCATGCCATAAGAGATAAAATAGACAAGTGGGACCTCATCAAACTGACAAGCCTTTGCAAAGCCAAAGAAACCATGGAGAGAGCAGGGAGACAGCCCACAGACTGGGAAAAAACATTTGCCAACTGTATATCTGACAAAGGCCTGGGATCTACAAGGAACTCAATGTGCCAAAAAGAAAACCAAACAGCCCTATTACAAAGTGGGCAAAAGATATGAATAGATACGTCTCAAAAGAAGACATACAAGCAGCCAACAGATACATGAAAAAATGCTCAGCCTCATTAGTCATCAAAGAAATGCAAATTAAAACCACTCTGAGATACCACCTAACCCCAGCCAGGATGACACTCATCAATAACTCAAAAAACAACAGATGCTGGAGAGGATGCGGGGAAAAGGGACCATTTCTACACTGTTGGTGGGAGTGTAAATTAGGACAGCCTCTGCAGAAAACAGTGAGGCAATTCCTAAAAGATCTAAAAATTGACCTCCCGGACAACCCCATAATCTCCCTACTGGGAATATACCCGAAGGAATTCAAATCACTCTATGAAAGAGATACCTGCACACGCATGTTTACTGCAGCATTATTCACAATAGCAAAAACATGGAACCAACCGTGCTGCTCATCGAAAGAGGACTGTATAAAAAAAAAGTGGTACATTTACACGATGGAACATAACATAGCCATAAAGAAGGATAAAATTTTTAACTTCAAAGCAACTTGAATGGACTTAGAGGCTATAATACTGAGTGATCAATCACAGAAACAAAGAACCAAGTATCACATGTTCTCACTCATAAATGATCCCTGAACAACTATCTTAATACTATAAAAAAGGGATTGGCAGTAGTGGAAAACTGTCAGGGGAGGGAATGCACACCTCATCAACGAGCGTACCTGCATAATGAACATTTGTATACCTAACCCTGAATTGTACCCTACATATTTAAAATAACATTTTTTAAAAAAATAAGAAGACATCACAGAAATAGTAAATGTGCAAAATTAAATATTACATTTCAAATGAAAATGCCTTTTTGGTTTTCAGTTGTCTTAGAAATGAGTTCATGAAAGCTAAAAGTCTGAAACACTAAATTGTTTTCTTGAAATGGGAAAAAAGACAAGAGTGAAAGAACATTGGATCTTATAATAAATTATTTAGACAGATGTCTTGATTTTTAGAAACTTCTAATTTCTTCTCATATAACGGTTTTCAGACTTTAGTGTGCATCAGAACCACCTGGAAGGCTGGTAACAACAAATTACTAGGCCCCACTCCCAGATTTCTGATTCAGGAGGTCTGGGGTGAAGCTCAAAAATTTGCATTTCTAACAAGTTCCAATGTGATGCTGATGCTGCTGCTCCACAGATACTTTGATAGCCAATATGCTGTGATAAAGACCGTGTGGGAGTTCCAGCTGAATACAATTGACTTAATATAGTCATTTATTTGCTCAAATTGCTTCTGAGTATTTGCATTTATCTCAACTCTGTCCCATTAAGATATCAAGTATTAGGAGCTGGAAAACAAATCAGTAAGAAGCAATTGACCTAGAAAACCACAGAAAGCTAAGTGCCATTTGGGGACAGTGGGCATCAAACAGCTGTATGCAAATGAACCATAGGCATCAGGTGTCTTTAAGAAAAAAAGGCGTTGGACTGAAAGTAGGAGAATTGCTTCAAAGTCTTTAAAAGGAAGAACTAAGTCCCTGATCTCCTTCTACACCCCAGCAGAAGGCTGCATGTTTACTATCTGAAGAGATTAAACCATGAAGGATTTGGTGGCAGAGGAACCTGGAAAAGTTTAGAGAGTGCTTTACTAAAAAAGCAGAGCCGGGCTCGGTGGCTCAGCCTGTAATCCCGCGCCTTTGGGAGGCTGAGGTGAGTGGATTGCCTGAGCCCGCGGGTTCGAGACCCGCCTGGGCAGCGAGACCTCATCTCTACAATAAATCAAAAAATCAGCCGGGCGTAGTAGCGCATGCCTGTAATTCAGACTACTTGGAAGGCTGAGGCGGAAGGATCGCCGGAGCCCAGCAGGTCAAGGCTGAGGTGGCCGGGAGCGGCCACTGCACTCCAGTCTGGGCGACAGAGTGAGACTCCAACTCAGAAAATAAAATAAATAAATAGATAAATAAGCAGGGCCAATAAAGGAAAGTTTACACACTGAAGGGTAAGACCCACACCCACACCACACCACCCTTTTCGCTTGGTCTCTTCCCTTGACTCCATCCCAAAATGCCAACTGACAAGGAGAAAATTAAAGGATTCCTCCCTGGTGGAACTAATCAAGCCAAGAGAAAAGACATAGACACTGCCATTAGGGATTCCCCCATGAGATAACAGGATCAATATCCAATGAGCCTACCCTGAAGACCACCAAATGTCCCATGAGCATACAAAGAGCTTTCAGTCAATGCTGTAGTGTCTCGTTCTTAAATATGAATTGTTAGTCAAGGGTAATCAGAAAAATTCACCTAACATGAAGACAAAGAACAAACAAACCAATGAGATGAAAACTTGGAACAAAGTTGATAGAGGCAAAAATCAAAACAATAAATAATGTTCTTAAAGGAAAAAGAAAAGCTATCTCACTCATGGAAAAATAAAAGGATGTTATTTTAATTTTTTAAAGGAATACCAGAAGAACAACAACAAATACGGTAATAGGAAAGATAAAGCTGAGAAAATTCCCCAAGTAGTATGGAAGGAGAACAAAAAGAAATCAAAAGAATTCCTATTAAAAAGATAGTGGTCAATTTGGTGGAGGGGTGTGATTTTTGCTTCCCATGAGTAATTGGGCAACATCTACAAATATTTTTTGGTTGTCACAAGTCGGGGCAAAGGAAGGAGGGGAATAGGTGTCACTGTCATCTAATGAATAGAGGCCAGCAGTGCTGCTAAACATACTACATTGCACAGAAAGTTTCCCATAACAGAGAATTATCTGGCCCAAAATGTCAAGAATACCAAGTTTGAGAAACCCTGCCATAAGATAATGCAGCCGCCCAAATGTGAATCTCCCATCTCCTAAATAATATATATAAATTAGAAAGGAGTACAGCTATGAAGCCGTATAAATAAAAATAAATATATAAATAAAACAAAAAAATAAACAAAACTGGTTATAATCCAAACCAACAACATAAATAAAGTCAAAAAAATACTATGAATTTCAAATTGCTTATAAATAAGGAATCATATATTCAAATCCAGAGTAAAGAGTCAGTACAGAGAATATATGAGAGAGGGGGGAGGGAGGGGGAAAGGAGAAGGTACTATAGATTGAACATGTTCCCCCAAAAGTCAGGTGTTGAAATCCTAACCTCCAAAGTGATGGTATTTGGAAGTGGGGGCTGTGAGAGGTGATTAAGGCAAGAGAGTAGAGCCTTCGTGAATAGGATTAGTGCCTTTAAAAAAGAGACTCCAGAGAGCTCCCTTGCTCCTTCTGCCATCTGAGGTTACAACAAAAACCAAAAAGAAGGTTCAGACACCACATCTGTCATCACCTTGATCTTGGACTTTGCAGTTTCTAGAACTGTGAGAACTAAATTTCTGTTGTGTATTAGCCACACAGTCTATGGTATTATGTTCAGCCTGAACAGATTAAGACAGGAACAGATGGGGAGGGGAAAAGCAGAGAGGAAGGAAACCAAGCTACATCTTCAACACTTTGCTTGGAAAGCTCCTCAACTATGTACAATTTTATCACTTACAAATTCAACTTTCCACACAGATGCAAATGCAATTCTGCTGAGTTTTTGCCACAATATAATAAGGATTCCCTTTCCTCCAGTTTCCAATAACATGTTCTTCTTGTTCATGTTTATCCTTTTTTGAGTCTACAAAATTCTCAGAAACCTTTTTTGTATCCTGTTAGTGCTTCTTTTCCTGAGTATATGGAATTGTCAAATCCAAAGTTCCAAGTCAACTATCACTGAGGAAAGAAACCTGGAGCTTCCAGGACATAAGTTGACAGGATTAACCAAGAAGAAAGCCCTTTTGCTGATAGTGACCACAACCATAGGTAGTATAAAATAGCTAAAAACATGAGTTTAAATCCTGTCTTTACTGCTTACCATCTGAGTGACCTTAAGGAAGTCTTTAAACCTCTCTGAGCTTCAATTCCCTCATAAGTGATATGGAGATCAAAATACCTACTTAAAAGATTGTTTGAGAAGTTAAAAAGATATTGAAAGCAAAGTACTAAGCACAGTGCCTGGCTTGTGGTAATTGAAATGGTACCCTACAGGAAGAGAGCGTAGCAAAGAGCAAATCATCAATGCTGCTGTTCTTGAGATGCTTGAGTGTCAAATTTAAGGAACAGTCCAGACCCAGGCCCACTGTAACTGTGCAGAGCCAGAAGTGAGCACACGTTACAGAGTGGGCAAAATATTATGACTTTGCTTCTACCTTCAAGGGATTTTTTATGTTTATTTGGGGGTGTAATATTTCAATGTCAACACATACATGCATAAACATATGCACACTCCAAGTTATTGTTCCCCAAGAGCAGTGGCGTGCTCAAACTTGAGTGTACCACTTCCAGGGTTTGTTTAAAAAAAAAAAAGAGAGAGAGATTGTTGGGCCTTAACCCCAGAGTTTCTGATTCTGCATCTCTGGGTGGAGCCACAGAAGAATTTACATTCTAACAAGTTCCCAGGTGATGTTGCTACCGCTGGTCCCAGAACCACAATGTGAGAACTATTGCCTTTGAGAATAAGACAATATAGATTTTTCTTTTGAAATGTTATGGCATTCTACAAAACAACCTATCAATGGTCACATAAAATTAAAATAGCCTTTAAATAAGCATGAAGTATTTGACATTTTTTATACAATTATCCTTACCAACTGGTAGAAATATAAGCAACCAAATAGCTCTTGTGACTGAGAACTGAATTGGACCCAGCTACTTTGTAAATTGCAATCTATAATATCCTTTTTTCTCCAAAAATTTAGAGCCTCGTCTTTGAAAAGTCTGCAAAAGCTTTACCCATTTTATTAATACTGGCTGTTATGAAACATTACCATAAATCATGCTTTAGTTTTTTGCAGAGTGGGTCAATAAAGTGGGGATAATATAAGTTTGAGACAAATGCTTATTCTCATTGCCCAAGAGGATAAACAAAGGATAAATTACATTCAAGGAGTTCGACCTTAGCAGGAATCTTGAAGGCATTCAATATCTACCAAAGCTAATCAGCTACAGCCTTCTGGGGGAAAAAAAAAAATAAGCATTTCTATTTCTTGTTCAGATTCTTTATGGGATGACTTCAAAAGTAGAGAATTTTTTAAGAACATAAGGTCTTACAATTCTTTTATTTTGCTCCATCAACACAAATAGATTTTGGTGATGCACTCTCAGAATGTTCAGTATATTTTTAAAAGACTTTTAAATATGCTAACTTAAAAACTGTTTATTGAATATCCTCTATTTAAAAAAATGAAATAGACATAAGGAAGACATGACCCTATCTCCAAGTTACTTAAAATACATTGCATTCAGTGTGTGTATGTGTTTATGTGTAGGTGGGTGTTAGTGTATTTATGTGTGTGTGTCTATAGCACATGGCCAACAGGAACACACAAAGGGGCTATTTTCATACCATCCTATAAAAAATAATGTTTACGTCTCACTCTGAGCATTAGGCATGTGAATATACACAGCTGCTGAATCCATCCAGTTCACCTGCCTCTGCCTTCCATTACGTGAAAGAGTCCTCCTTACTAATATTACAAAAACATCCATTCAGGCTTCTTCTCCCCTCTCTAACAAAACAGTCTTCATGAAGGCCAATGATTACTTCCATGTTACTCAATCCAGTTTTCATTTTCATTACTTATCTTATTTGATGTTTCCATAGCAATCACTGATGATCACATCTTTCCTCTTGGAATAACCTCTTCCTTTGCTTTTCATGATTCATGTTGCTGATTTTTTTCCTATTTCTCTGACTGGTCTCTCTCAGCCTCCTCTGAAGGTACTTCCATTCCTACCTGGACCACCTCAAGGTTTTCCTTAGTTTAATTTCTCCTCAGTCTTCTCAGTCCACATAGTATCAATCACTCCCTAAATGCCAATTCTCCCAACATACATCTCAGTCCAGAACCCTCCTCCCAGATCTATAGCCATATGACCAACACTGGTTGTATGATCCTTACCCTAAAATCTGATCCAATAGTTTCTCCCTTGATTGTACACAGTCTAGGAAGTCTTCTTCTCTCACCCTCTTCCACACACAATGCATCACATGTCTGTAAAGCTTATTTCCTAAATGGCTTTTGAATTATGTTCTCCCTACCTCCACTGCTACCTCTCTAGTCCAAGGTGCTACCATCTTCTCCCCTATGTAATACAGATTCCCACAATAGCCAGGTCTACACACTCATGTCCACCTATCTCTTTCCATTGTACTCTTCATAATGTAACCAACATAATCTTTTCAAAGCACAAATCTGGTGATGCAACCACTTATTTAAAACTCTCCATTGCTTTCCCATCACTCTTGGAAGAAAAGCAAATTCCTGAACACATCTGGAAGGTTCTATAGGTCTAGAATCTCTTAGTTTCCCAACCTTTTTTTTTTCTTTTTTCTTTTTTTTTTTTTTGTTTTGAGTTGGAGTCTCACTCTGCCACCCAGGCTGGAATATAGTGGCATGTTCACGGCCAACACAATCTTGACCTGCTGGGCTCAGGCGATCCTTCTGCCTCAGCCTTCCAAATAGTAGGAACTACAGGCATGCACCATCACACCCAGCTAATTTTTTGATTTATTGTAGAGACAAGATCTTGCCAAGTTGCCCAAGCTGAATTTAAACCTGTGGGCTCAGGCAATCCTCTCACCTCGGTCTCCCAAAGTGCTGGAATTATAGGCGTGAGCTACCGTGCCTTGCCTAGTTCCCCAATCTCTATGGTTCCACTTCCCCTTGCTCCCTGGGCTAAAACTTCACCAGCAACTTTTGGTTCCTTAACTGCACTATGGCCTCATCTACCCCAGGTGCTATTTGCCCTCCCCTGCCCTATGCCTAGTTAACTCCTGTTTATTCTTCTGCTGTCAGTCTCAAACTCACCTTGTCAGGTAAACCTTTCCTGCCCCTCAAGACTCTGATCTCATAACATCATGTACGTTCCCTTCATGGCACTTATCACAGTTGTAAGTTTATGTTCATTAGTATGATTAGTTGAATAATGTCAGTCTCCCACTCCAGACTGTAAGGCAGACTGTAATTGTTCTGTCATGTATTATATCCTCAGCACCTGGCACTGCCAGAAGCTCAATAAATACTTGTAGAATAAATGAGTGAATAAACAAGAAGGAGTAGTTGAGCATACATTAACGTAAACGCTGTAATAAATAACATGCAGTTGACTGACGATATACGGACATATGAAGAGGTGTACATACTACCCACTCAAGGAAACCACCAATCATACAAAAGCATGACTCTAGTGTACTTCTGACCTAATTGTTGATTTCTCCTCACTGGGGTGTTGGTGAATTCCGTAGACTGGTGAGTTTGGAAAAATACTTTAACCCAGAACTTTCTCTTCTTTTTTTGTCTTTTCCTAAGTCATCCACTGATCCAGTTTCTGTCCCTTAGCAGTCACATGCCAGAATAACCCTTCAAAAGGCAATTCACCGTTTTGTACCAGTCCTTTGTGCTAATAATCCCAAAGACAAAAAGTACCCTTACACTTGGTAGTCAGGGTCCTTCGTGATTCAGCAACCTGCTGCTTCTGCACCTCTTCTCTCTCTCTCTGGTCACTCCCACACCTAAGATATGGTGGTCCAGCCCCAGTGGTCTCCTCTAAGTTCTCCAAACATTCCCTACTTTCTCTCTTCACAGCCTAACACACTCTTTTCAATCTCCTCCAACCCTTCACCCCTCTCTGCTCAGCTGCCACCTCTTTTTGACAGATTTTGCTGTTACCCAACAAGGCTCAATTGATACTTCTCCTTTGTGAGTCTTCCCTGATCATGGCATGCCTTACAGTGAGGTTTCATGGCTTGTGCACTTTTAGGTCTTCCTCACCAGCCCTTGAAGTAGAGGCTGTGTCTTTTTCAGAGTTGCATCCCCAGAGCTTAACATGGTCCTAGAAACCAGCAGGTAACTAATAAACACTTGCTGAATGAATAGCGAGAAACCTCACTTCCACTTCTGCAGCAGCTCAGAGTTCAGCGGGTACCATCATTCTGCAACTCAAACTAGTTCTTGTGCCATTTGCTTCTATGCAGATTCAATACCACTGCAGATATCCTGAGATGCATTTCTTCCTTGATACTCAGTCTGCAAAAATGCCTGCTATAAAATATCACCTCCCATGTATTCTTGAGCACAGGGCATTTTGTAGGCTCCCCTAGGTTTTGATGGGAAGAAAATAATTGTGTCAGAGCGAGTATAATTTGAAATAATTCACTCCCCACTATCCCAAAGGCTTGTACTTTACTATAGCACTTTCAAAGCATATTACAAGAAACACCATTATCCAGGATATTCATTGGTACTATGCCAAAAAAAAAAAAGTATTCCGAAGTCAAATATGTTTGGGAAACAAAGATAGGTATTATTACTGCAGGACTTCTCAGAGACTTTAACAAGTTAAGTCACATTGTGAATTTCAAAGAGAAGGGTATGGTTCTCAGAATTTCCCAAACATATTAAATCACAGAGTTCCAACTCCCCTTTTGTGGAGTGTACTGGGGGACTAGTCTTTTGTGGAATTCACAATGGGAAATGCTGCTTTGTAAATGCTTTTTATATTTCATAATCAATGTTCCCTCAGCTACAGTTAGAAACTCTGTAACTACTGCCTTACATGTAGTTATACTGTTCATCAATGTTACACTCATTCATGCATGGATAGTCATAGTAACCTGCTTTGTGCAAGAATGCACACAGCTGACAACATACTGTTTAGACACAGCTCTGCTTTTGAGGGATCTTTTCCACAAGGCAGAATAAGTAAACGTCCACCATGTAACCCACAAGACATGGTGTGCCAAAGAAGTAGGTATGTCCTGCCACCAAAAAAAAGCCAAAAGTATAGAATTCAGGTGTCCCACCCACCTCTTCCAGGATACAAGGGTAAATTGTTGTTTTCTATTTTTATCTTGAACATAGAAATAACCCAGCTGGATCTAAATCTGTCTTGGTACACACCCCTAACACACACACACACACACACACACACACACACACACACACACACACACGTATACATAATTTAATTAAAATAAGGCTTCCTACAAACTGCAAGTCTCTTGCAGTCAACAATTTAAAGTATATAATTTCTATAGGACAACCAGACTCTGCCCTCTAATAAATTAATTTTATAAATCCAGTATAACCAAAAAGGAAAGGGACAGGCATGAAATCCACAGAACATGAGTTTCACAAGGGACCAATGTGTGATTCAACAGTGACAGCACTAAATAGTCCAAACCTCCTCTGCCAAGTACAGCCTCCACATAAATGTGCGGGTGTTCACAGCGTATGAGGTCAGGCCACGGAATCTATCTGCAGGACCCTGTGTTCTACTGGGTTTATGATAACAGCCCTGTGTTTGCTATTACAGATCAATAAGGCTTTAAAACCGAGAGCTTGGAAAAGTGAAACACACTGGGGATGTAAAAACCACTGAATTATCTGCTTCTTTACTATTGCTAATTGCAAGTGAGCTGATCTCTAGTTCAGTTATGACCCTAGGAAATGTGTTCCATTGAGTGAGCCTCAAAGCTGTGCATTTCCGAGTTTGGCCCATGTGGCTTCCGGGAAAAGATAGGGCAGAAGGAAGGGAAGCAGGAACTAAAACTAGCCAACATGTATTGAGTACTTACTTCACCTTGATCAATGCAGGATAAGGAAGGGGTGAGAGGTGGGATGTGTAGGGCAAATGGTCCTTCCCTGGAGTGACCCACTCTCTTAGGACAAGGACTGGCCTCTAACAAACAACCTTGACATTGGAGGAGAAGAAGATGAGAAGACAAAAGCAAGGCCCTCCACCCCCAGAGGAAAAGACGCAGGCAGGACAGCATGGGACTGTGATAACAAATGAGCCATGCATTATCAGTAAAGAAATGACCTTACTCTTGATGCTGCTCCTTCAAGGTAAATTTGATATTCAGCCACTTTGTTCTAGACAGATGCTTGCTACACATTCTAAGTAACAACAAACCTCCAATGCCTCTTTTGACCATTAACTATTAAAATTGCTGCTATTGACACTGAGTGTTATCCATGAGCCATAGTATTTGCCTGTCTTATCTACACCTAGAATGAAACAGTTTCCAAAATGAAGCCATTATCCACCACACCCCCTGCCAACTTCTGGTCAAACAACTCGCTCCAATTTATCCCCACGTATCCACAAGGGTGATAAGGACAGACAAAGTTAAGAGAGAGGTTAAAGGTGAACAATACACCCGTGGTCCTTGTGGCTCATTCATTCAACAATATTCATGGTCAAAGACAGAAAGATGAATAAGTCATCTTCAGAGAGCTCACAGGCTAGCATGGAAGAGAACACACAAACAGGTCATCACAATAGGAGAGTAAGATGGCCAACACTGAGCACTGCTATGTGCTGGGCACCAACCTCCGTGGCCTACATGTGTAACTTGTCATATCTTTATCATTCTTGTTTTATTGGATGAGGAAATTGAGTCATAGATAGGAAGCTGCTGGAACTCAAACCCGGGATGTCTCCAGATCGACAGTCTCCACCACCACCTTGAATTTTCTCCCAGAATTTGATATGACCTTTTTCTTTTCTTTCCCCTTGACTCCCATAAACCCAACCAGATGGCTAGAAGAAAGAACAATGAGAGACTGTGGCATGTGAATGGGCTTTGCACTACGGGTACAACACAGCTACTTGTCTTCTTAACTTTTTTTAACTCAGACCTTGAACTGAGGCCAGCACAAGTCATGCCTGACTCAGTAGAGCCAGAAACACAAAAACAAATAGAGTGAAAACCTTTAGATGTAGCTGTAAGTTATTTATCAAGTGTGAGAGGAATAACACACCAGTGAATAACATAGAGACCCTGAATTCACTTAGCATTTTTTCCCCCAAAGTGTGCCATATACAAATACACTTACTCCCATCTTCAAAAATAGGGAGAAGGAGTCTTGGCTATAACTTCCAAGTGAACAAATCCTAAGTGTATGTTAATATTTATCTGGGTAAATGGACAGTCTGATTAAAACTACTATTTACTTGGATGTAGGGCTTTCTACTTTCCAAAAACTCCCAACATACAATCTCATTTTATCCTCACAATAATCCCATGAGGAGATTTTACCACATTTCACAGCTAAGGAAGCTGAAGTTTAGAGATTTAAAAAGAAAATGTGAGTACTTAAACATGCTTTTCCTACAAAACAATTTTTCTACAAAACAGTTACTTTGATTTGGAAAACAATCTATCAGAGTTTACATACCACCATTGAAAGAAATCATTTTTGGAATTTTGTTTAAAGAAAAGGTACAGTCTCAGTACAGACACACATCTTCTCAATGTAAGCAGCTTTTAAGACTGCTTAATATCACTCCAGTGAGTCTAACCTCACATTTTAGCCCCATTCACTGGGGGCTTCCTGGTGTTGAAAAGAAACACTGTTTCTTAACTTCTGCACAACCACAACCTGACACTTGACTGATTATATGATTTCTAGTTGCAGCTGTAGGTATTTGAGATCAAAGTGAAACAAACCACTTGATACACTGAAGAGTTTAAATTCTCCAACTACTTAAAGCTCAAGGCTTATCTACCTTTACCTGAGGGCTACCGATTCTCACAGTTGAAAACACTTGAGGAAAACCCTTTTAAAATTTTTAAAAGAAAAATTTTAAAAACAACATGGCTCAACTGTAAAGAAAGCTGGGTGGTCACTAAATGTTTTGAGGCTGTCAATGGTCTGTTTCACACCAAAATAGTGTGAGGCAAGGAGGAGGAGAGGAGGTCCATTTAACTTGCAACCCTTCCTCTGAGCATAGCCATATCACACAAACACATCACTCAGCAAGACACACAAACTTTGGAATTCAACACAACTTCCCCACTTAACCTTTCAACCTCCTCAACTTTTTTTTTTTTTATTGACTATATTTATTTATTTATTTTCATTTTTCATTTTTTTTAAATTTCAGAGTTGTGGGGTACATGTGAGAATTTACACACAAGTAAATGTGTAAGTATGCAGATGAGTTTTGGACTTCTAGCAAGCCCTCTCTCCCCTGATAGTAGATCTGGTACCCAAAGTGTGGTTATGGGCCCCGTATCCCTCCTCCTTCCTTCCTTCCTTTAGCAGTGCCCAGCAACTGTTGTTCCCACCTTTGTGTTCATGAGACCAGTGATCGGGGCATGCTTATGAGGAAGAACAGGACCTACAGAATAAAGTTGTGGGGATAATAGTTTGATAGGGTTGTCGCAAAGTGCCACAAACTCGGTGGCTTCCATAACAGGGATTTGTTGCCTCACAGTTCTGGAGACTGGAAGTCTGAGATCAAAGTGTGGGCAGGTTGATTCTTCCCGTGAGCTATGAGAGACAGATCTGTTCCATGTCTTTCCCCTGGGCTTGTAGATGGTTGTCTTCATGTTCACATGGCATTCTCTCTGTATACTTTTCTACATCTAAATTTCCCCTTTGTAAAGACACCAGTCACACTGGATTAGAGTCCACCTAATGACCTCTCTTTCACTTGATTATCTCTGCAAAGACCCTGTCTCAATATAAAGTCACATTCTAAGGTACGTCAACATATGAGCGAGGGCAGAGGATGGGAGACAGGAATGAAACAATTCAACCTATGACACTGGGAAATAGCATTTTAAAATCCTCTAACATAATAGACATTCAAAAATTTACTCTACTTTGCAGCCCTGGCACTGCTATTGCCTGCCATATAACTTTGGGTAAGTTATTTAACCCTCCTCCACGTCTATAAAATGAGGAGGCTGGAGTTGTGGATTCTAAAGCCCACCTCACTCTAATTCTCTCTGCTCCTGCACGTTGTTGATGGTTTTTCTTTTCTAACACATATGTTTGCATTCTATAACATCTATCAGAAAAGTTCCAGGTTTTTTTCCTTCTTTCGTCCTTCCATCTTTCCATTTTTTCCTGCAAGTATTTCTGCCAAACAGCTCTATTAATTATAGTGGTTTAATTACATCATAGTGTCGTACTTGACTCACATTATGAAAGAATAAGATGAACCTTAGCTGAGTTGGTTTTCTACCCTACTCCCTACCCCTTGATTCTTGGGATAAAAGATAGCAATCTTAAGGGTTTTTAGACATGCTTACATAATCCAAAGTATCCAAGTCATTCCTGTAAAACTGATTAAAATACACTTGACCTTCCCTGGAAGTTAGGTAAGGAAGCATGTAACGAAATGTTCCATTGAAGGTAAATGACTAAGAATCATACAATTTTAAGACAAAGAGGAAATTTAACACTCCTGTGCAATCGTCATTTTTCCAAAGAGGATTTCAAGGCCGAGAGGATAAAGTATTTTGCCTGATTAGACAAAATTCAGCACAGTCAGACGTGATACCCAGTAATATAGTAATTTAGTTTTGACTTAAAGGGGAGATACTACCCTATCTCATGGCTGCTTTTACTGTAACAGAAATAGCACCAGATGTGATCTCTGGAACTGTAATTGTGCCAATGTGATTGTGGGATTACAGGTGACATTGGACACACTGCTACATTTTTCTGCATCTCATTTTCCATACAGCCAAAGAGGTTACAATAATTCTGACCTCCTCTTGGGACGATTAGAATAATCAAAAATATAATAAAGTGTGTCAAAGAACTTTCAAAGCATAAAGCTCTTTACAAATATAAAATACTTTCATTATTAGCTATGCACATACCTACCTCTTGCCAGCTAAATGAGGTCAGGCTGGCTCCCCACGGGCTTGCTCTCCACTTTAAATGGAAATTAAAACGTACCGTGCCCGTAGGTTCACACTCCAATCACCTACACCAGCTTCCTTTGAACATCATTAAACAGCAAGCCTGAAACGTACCTTTCTTTCTTTTGAAAACTCCTGCTCATCACCTGACCATCCAGAATAGCAACTCAGGAAAAGGAGGTCTGAAATGTGAACAAAATCTTCCAAAGTCCAGGGTGATTTTAACAGAAACCAGGAAATACTTGATATATACATCCTCTCCTCTCTTGAAAACTTCTGAATGACAAGTGCCCATCCACACAAGCTGAAAAGAAGACTTTGCTTTTAAATAATTCCTAGGGACTACTAATGCGTTCATCCAAAACAATGCTAGAACATACTGTGATCTGAAAATATTTAGAGCTGGCTTTGAGGAGAGCATGTGTTGAGGAGGCAGCAGTGGTATAATAGAAAAAGCAGGGGAGTGGGAACTGAATAATAAAGTCAATACTATAAATCTGCATAATGTTTATCTATATGCTTGCCTAATTCTCATGTTCATGCTGATAGTTAAATGCGAAGCACATCAGGACCTCAGGAAATAGCTCACCTCAAACTAAATTGCCAAGCAAAAAATCAATCCATTCATTAATTCAGTAAAACTGCATTGAGCATCTACCATGTGCCAGCACAGTCTTGAATCATTGCAGTCATGGGGCCACCATCTTAGAGAAGCTTCTTGATTTGGCCAAGGAATACAATGTCACAGCCTAGGCCAATTTGGCGTATACAACCATCAAGCTGGTAGATAAGTGTAATCACCAACATTTTTTAGACATATGGGGGTTATCTAATTCTGGGCTATGGGTATATCATGGAAGCAAGTCTGTGACCAAATTTGACCACATGTACTAGCAGTTAGCAATTAGTCACGAAATCATACATACAATCAGCTCTATCTACTCACATGCCAAGAGCCCACCATTTTAGGTGATCCAATGTGGTTTGAATGATTCACCTGAGAGGGACGAAACAATATTTGTAGGAGTTGGCAAATTTCCATCCCTGGGCCAAATCCAGCCCTGCCTGGTTTTGTAAATAAAATCCAACCGGAACACAGCACATTTATCCTTTCACCTACTGTCTAGGGCTGCTTTCACAGAACAAAGGCAGAGTCAGGTAGTTGGGAACGGAGACTATTTGACTGAAAAATCATGAAATATTGACTTTCTGGTCTCTTAGACAAAAAAACTAGAAGCATCAGGTAATGAGATCTCTCTGAAGGTTCAGACTAAAGAACTGGCTAGATTTTTATACCTTATTTGTACCATGGTAGAGAGTGTCTCCAAAATATTTTGGCTGATCTATACTTCTTAAATAAAACCAATTTCACCAAAAAAGAGTCCTTTTCAAATGTCCATTATGCTCATTAATAAGCCTATAAACAAAGAACTGAGTATCACATGTTCTCACTCATAAGCGGACCTTAAACAACTACCATAATACTATAAGAAAAGGATTGGCAGTAGCGGGAAACTTCTGGGGAGGGGGTTGGGGGTGTGGGATTGGCAGTAATGGGAATCTGCAGTGGGGTGGGGGCACACCTCATCAACAAGGATACCTGCATAATGAGCATTTGTATACCTAACCCTGAATTATACCCCACATCTTTAAAATAAAAAAAATTTTAAAGCCACTAATTTCACCCATTAACTCTCATTCCTAACTTCTACTGTGCTAATCAGCAAAGCTTCTGGGGTTGATCAAAAATAAATACAACAGAAGTCCCCAGTAGCCCTATCTGAAGTATGGCATTTTCTGATTAATTGCTAACCAGACACTCCTAGAGCAAGAACTTCTGATTCGAACAACTGATTTCCCCTAACATTTGACTTATACTTACTCACACACATTGTTACTGTTATCCAATCTATGCTGAAGTATTTAAAGTGAATTACAGGCCAGGCTCGGTGGCTCAACCTGTAATCCCAGCACTTTGGGAGGCTGAGGCAAGTGGATTGCCTGAGCCTGTGGGTTCGAGAACAGCCGGAGCAGCTTGGCGAGACCTCCTGGCTATGATAAAATAAAAAATTAGCCGGGCATGGTAGTGCACACCTGTAGTTCTGGCTACTTGGAAGGCAAAGGTGGAAGGATAGCTGGAGCCCAGCTGGTTAACACTGGGGTGGCCGTGAGCATGCCACTGCACTCCAGCCTGGGTGACAGAGTGAGACTCCAACTCGAAGTAAATAAATAAATAAATGAAGTGAATTACAAACACTGTAACAAATGGACATCAACATTTACAGTAAAAGATGATGTAATATTCTCAAGTCACCGAGACATTTGCAATTCCTCTACATGCAGTCATTTTACTGAACCACAGCTTTGAGCACCTTCTGATAGATTCTGCCAATTCTCTAAAATTCAGTCCCACTTATTGAAAATGTAATGTAACTAATGCACAGCATGCCTAATTATAAAGCAGGACTGACCATGGAAAATGCATTGGACTCTTTTGCTACTGTGATTTTTTAAAATTTACACTTCAATCCCCCATGGATGATAAAGGAATTTGCCTCATGTATTAAGTCCTGAGCCACAAACGGGAACATGACTTCTTATTACATTTGGAGCTGGGAGTATTTAGAGCAAATACCAAATCTGCAAATAGGCCAGTAGTTTTTCCCAAAGGACAGAGAAGAAAAATTACTCTGAATGAATAAAAACAAGAGTAAAGAGTTAATTGTTAAATATCACTGTTAAAAAATATGTAATTCAAATAAGAATGCTAATATTTTAAGCCTCACTTTCTTATTTATTTATTTATTTATTTTGAGTTGATGTCTCACTCTGCCACCCAAGCTGGAGTGCAGTGGCACGCTCACAGCCACCGCAGCCTCGACCTGCTGGACTCAGGCAATCCTTCTGCCTCAGCCTTCCAAGTAGCTGGAACTACAGGTGCGTGCCACCACACCCAGCTAATGTTTTGATTTATTGTAGAGATGAGGTCTTACCATGTTGCACAGGCTGGTCTCGAACCACTGGGCTCAGGCAATCCTCTCACCTCAGCCTCCCAAAGTGCTGGAATCACAGGCATGAGCCATCACACCCAGAAAGTCTCATTTTCTTAAGTGAGACTTAAAATTTGTTAGTTTCACTTTTCCCATTTGCTACACGCTAAATATGTGGTTTGTTTTATCTCCAGAAACAATATCCCCAGTCATTTCTCTTTAGAAGCATCTGAAGCAAAACTGGAACAATGAAGACGTCTCTTCCCCCTTTCAGCAAGTCACTGCTCACTGAGATGCTCTATCTCTCTCAAAAGAGTACACAGATGATTCCCAAGGATCCTAAAATATGCAGCTCTGAAGAATATCCCTATTTCCTGAGAAATCATGCTTCCAGCCTACCCCTAAAAAGTATATCTGCTTCATTCATTAGGATCAAAGTCTGCTGACACATGGCACTTCTGATTGGAAATACCAGGGAGATAATTTTTTTAAACTAGAATTTTCCATGTTTTTCAATCAGTCAGTAAGGAAGGGATGCTGCAGTACACAAAGCATTTGTTTTAAAATACAATTGATAGCCTCTTATAAATAGAAAGGAAATAATGGAGCTAAGTGTCAATCATTTCCCCAGTACTATGCATGCACTAAATACTGCATAGAATTCTATCCTTCTACTTTTGCTGACACCAAAAATGAAATCCCCAGACAGAACACAAAAAGAGGGAGTCCTCGGCATTATTTTAGCAGCCATGTCTCAGCAGACTCCCAATTGAGATATGCTTTCAAAATGCCCTTGAATGAGAAACCCCCATGAGATAAAGGTTTTTGTGTGTTTTCCTCGGGCTACTCCTTGGCCTCACGCGTGCATCTAATGGTCTCTTAAGTGATCGTTGGGAGACTGGTTGAAATTCTTCCAGCACTTTTAGCAATTAGTCATTAATTGGACTTGCCACTTCATCCCCTTCCTAATTGATGTTCCTAAGAGAGGACAGGAGACAAGGGAGGTGGGGAAGGAGGCAACTTCTTGCAGTGGGTCATTCTACGGAATATACGGCATCCTGTTTTCCTGGAGCCACATCTCCAGTGCCCTCACCTTAGTCCACATCACCCCATCCCATCACACAAGCTGCGTGGAAAGAAATGTCCTTTCACAAACATTCCTAAGCCTGTCTTTGTTTTTGTTGATATATTAACAATAGCATTTTCAAGCACTGTACAGTTTAAAAAACAATTTCATAGATATGATGTCATACTCAAGATGGTGAAGAAACTGGCCCAAACCCACACAACTTATAAGTTGCAAGCATTCCCTAGCCAGCTGCCCAGGCTCAAGGCCAGTGCTCCTTCCACCTTATCATTCTCACTTCCCAGCAAGAAGATCCCCAGCAGAGTATGGTCAGTTGACTCCAGGCTTTGAGCATCTTCAGAGACACAGTCCAGATACATTGATCTGCCACTTCTCTACAATATGATAGTCTGCAATTATGGGACTGCTAAGAGTTCTTCTTACATAGAACAAAGAGCTCATCTTTGTTCAGTCAAAAATCTTGGGGGCGTCTCACCAATGAAGGGTTAAGGCCCAGGAGGCAGAGCCTGACTATGCTAAAAGGAAATAGGAGAGAAGTGGAGGAGAGGAGTAGTTTTTCATGTCTTAACAGATAATATGAAATGAGCCTTAGAGAGAGGAGCCAAGAGATAGTTCAGTTGCTGTACCACAGATGATCAATAAATGCTCTGCGGGTAAGAATGGCATGAAGATTTAAAGAACAGGAATGTTTATAATTCAGTTTTAAGTTCCGCTTTTCTGTGATGGGATACCAACCCCACAACCAGACAAGAGGAGATAAGAGAAGCATCTAGGGTACAAACATTTCAGAAGGTGCTCACGCTTAGTGTGGTGGGATACTTGCCTCACCCTGACCCCAGTCTGCTCATCCCCTGCAGGGTTTCAAAGCTTAAATGAAGTCTGAAATTCACACAGACCTATGGAATCAATATTCTGAGATGGTGAAAGAATTAAAGAAGTACCCGGTACCAAGTGCTAAGATTCATAATAGGACTACATATTGTTTGGTACATACTCACTTTGGTGAAATGAATCATAAACTGAAACAATTAAGCAAAAGAAGAAAAATCAGAACAAGGGGCCACTAGCAAAAAATATATATCCTTTCCCAGAAATTCCCAGAGATGGGACTCTAGGTGTCCCACTACTCATTGTCTGGGAATTGTAGACAAATTTCATTAACAGGATGATCCTGGCTACCTGAAGAATCACAGGACATGCAGATGACCAGCCATTGGGCCACAGTTACATGTGTGGCTTTGTTTGTTGTTGTTTGTTTACAACTGAATACCTCCTTTCTATTTAGCAAGATTTCTGCATGTCTCATTCCATGTTTATGACCAATAGAGTTGTTTTTCTCTCTCAGTCAACAGCATCTATCCAATTGTAAGGAGAGGCGGAGAAAAGAACTATAATAATAATGGGGAAAGAGCTTTGGCAGGGGCGTGTTCTTTTCCAACCCCTTCTTGACCCTATTCATCTGTGACCAGAGCCAGTGTGAGAAGCCCTGAAGGATATGCTGTAACAAGGAGATTACAGGTTTTAAGTCATCTGCAAAGATGCCAAGGCGCCAGAACTTGGAATAGTAACCATTTTAGTATTTAGACAAAAAGCCTTATGGTTCAATGGAAAGAGCTCTGACCTGGAGAGTTTTGCCATGATGTATTCATTCCTCAGCCACAAACGAACAGTCACTAGAATCAGACCATTGCAACTCTGCTACTAGCTTTACGGTTTTAGGCAATCACTCAGCCACTCCTGTACTTAGTTTCCTCTATGAAATAATAGCCTCATAGGATTGCAGTAAGAAAAGAAAGCAAATTTTTGGAAATGTGAAAAACCTTTTTAAAAGTAAAACAATGCTGTGAAATAATCATGGATTCTTTTCATTGCTTTATTTATGTTTGTAATTTCTAGCAACAATAATAAATGTTGTGACTGAGACAAGGTGGCATGATTAAGTGATCTCTTCAGCAAACATTGCTGGTTGACCCACCAAATGTCCATTGTGAGTCCTTTATTCCTTGTCTGGCTTCAATATAGAGGGTGAAAAAAGCTAGATTCTCACTTTCCTGAACACAACGTCGGCTAGGGGAGACCACGTGACAAGTTCTGGCCAAATAGGAAGTAAGAAGTCTTCTGTGGCATTTCTGTTTAGGTTTATGATTTCCTAATGGGGAAAAAAAAAAATTCAATGTAGGTGGCATCCTCTCTTTTTCCTGCCCTGAAAGTGGACATGATGCTTGAAGCATGGAAGTCATCTAACAACCTTGAGGTAAAGGCCAAGAAAGTTAGGAACTCTTGCTGAACTTCTAAAACAACACCTTCAGTTCCCAGTCTCCAGACTTCTTGTTATATAAGACAAACAAACCCCTATGTTCAACTTTCGTTAGTTACCTGCAGCTAAGAGCATTCCTAACTAATATAACACATATTCTATCCACTTCATGCCCCTTTATCTTCTAACAGAAATTTCTCTCCTGATGATCTGTTCAGATAAAGAGTTTAGCTCAAAGAGTCATTTTTCCTCCAAAGACCCATTAGCAATAAAGAAATGATCAAGAAACATGGACAAATTTACTCCACAAAGTAAGTTAGTATATCACTGTTATATCAGGCCACTGGATCTCCCCATGCTCATACATTTATCTTTCCAAGACATCTAGCCTATAACAAAACATCCACGGCTTACCCCACAGGGTTCTAATGACCAAAAGACATAATGGTTGTGAAAGCTCTATAGAGACTATAAAATGCATCATTGAGGTTGGAGTTACCCAGGAGCCCATCCTTGGTGCTGTTCTCATCCTACAAGATCTAGTTCTATTTATACCTCTGTGCTGCTGACTCTCATTTCTGTTTCCATCCCATGTCTCTAAAGAGCTCTTAGTCTTTATTTCTAGCTACTTCCTGAACATCTTCACCTGGATGTTCTAAAAGCACTTCAAACACAGCATGTCCAAAACTGAATTAATGACTATTCTTCACAAAGCTACTCTTCTGTCTGTGTCCCTGATTTCCTGTAATAGATGTCACCATCCACCTATTTTCCACAGGTAGAAAACTGAGTCATCTTCAACTGCTCTCTCTCTTCTAAGTTCTAACTCAAAAATAACTTCTCTTTTGCCCTTGACCACATCCCATTATCTTTTTTATCTGAACAAAAGATTATAAATTTTTCTGACCATTCTCTCTGCCACCAGTTTTTCTGATTCCAGCCTAAACAAGGATCCTCCCAAAAGAAAAAACTGGATGACATCATTGTCTCACTCTGAAGTTTCATGAATTCCATGTATCTGCAGAAACAAGCCTTAGGTATGACCCAAAAGGCCCTCTGAGTCCAACTTTACCTCATCTCTTCAGGCTCATTCTTGGGTCTTCCCCTTCCTAATCTTAAACTTCTCTCCCTGGATTCTTATGTCCAATGGGCACCTGACAATTTTTTCATTTTCCTCAACTGCCAGTCCCACCCCCCCGTCCCCTGACAATTTCCCACTACTGCCAATCCCTTTCTTATAGTATTATAATTGTTCAAGGTCCACATATGAGTGAGAACATATGGTACTCTGTTCTTTGTTTCTGTGATAGATCACTGAGTATGATCAACTCTAAATCCATCCAAGTTGCTGCATCAAATATAGTATTATAGCTTATGATATTGGAAAAATAAAATTCCACTTTTAACTCTTAAAAAATTTTTTTTCCATTTTCCGACTTCTTGCCTTTCCCCCCGCTTTCTATTCCATTGTCATCATCCCAGTCCAGCCTTTAGTATATCACTTCTGGGCTATTCCACTGTTAACAGTGGTTTCCCACTGTTTCTTTAATCCACGTGATACTGTCCAACCAAATTAAGTTACTTAAAAGACCCCTCTGACAGAGGTGAATACAGTTCCCACTCCTCATTCCAGCTTTCAGGATCCTCACAGTCATTCCAGCTTCATCTTTCACTGTCCCCTGTATGCACCCTTCTCTCCAGACAACAAATTACTCTCCGCTACTTGACCACCACTAGGCCTTTCCATTCCATTTCTTTCTCATTCTATTCACTATACCTAGAATGGTGTCTCACCTCTTCTTCCCAAGCTTTAGTCTTAGCCTACCTGCCATCTGTCTCCACGGGCAGCTTTCCATTAGACCTCAAGCCAGAAATAAGCTCTTCTTCTGTCAAATCTTATAGCTCTTTTTTTTTCAAGACAGAGTCTTGCTCTGTAAGACTAGAGAACAGTGGCACAATCATAGCTCACTGCAGACTTGAACTCCTATGCTCAAATGATCCTTCTGCCTCCCTAGTATCTAGGACTGTGGATATGTGCCACCAAGTCCAGCTAATTTTTTTAAATTTTGTAAAGATGGAGTCTTACTATGTTGCCCAGCTCTTAATTATGCTGTACTTCGAGGATTTATCATCATTTGCCTTGCCTTGAAATCACTGAGATTCAGAAGCCACATTTGACCTTTTTATGTATTCATCTTTGCATGTAACACAGTGCCTCTTGCATAATGGATGCAGCACTACTAAATAAATGTTTAAATAAACACTTATTGGATGATATACACGTGTCGATTTGAGAACACTTTCACATCTATTACCACAGTGCAACAACCACCTAAGGGAGGCAGAACAGATCTTATTGTCTCTGGAAAACTCAGGCCAGAAAGGTCAGTTAAGAAGCTTTCCTTCAATCACCGTGGAAGTGCATGGCAGAGGAACAAAACTCACTTCTCCTTGCTTTCAGCATGTCCGTAGAGCTTTTCCTGCTCAATTCTGCTCTCATGGTTCTAAGTCTGTACTGGGTCTCTTCTGGTCCCAAAGCGACCTGCATCACCCTCACTTTTCACCTTCCAGACCCATCTTCTTGGCAGTTCCAGAACACAGCCTCCTGCCAGTGCCTCCCCATCCTCTGCGACATCTGGGACTCGGTGAGAAGCCAGGAGCTAATGTTCAGGATATGTGCTGCCCTCCTGTGATGAAAGGTGCAATCTCCATGCCTCCCTGAGACAGAATGTCCGTGTCATCTGTCGTGAGGCAGACCCTGAGCCTTTACAGCTGCCTCCCACGAGCAGCAGGAAGTCATTATCCCAGCCCACTGTTCTCTTCGTTTGACACTCTCTCTTAAATACACTGTTTTTCTCATTTTCTTTAATAATCCTTTTTGAACACCTGATCAGCCTCACTGTCTGCTCCAGGTTAAAGCCTATTATTCCATTAGAGTTTGACATTTGGAATGCAATGAGGCATTCATGCACAGGCAGTGCTAAAAGGGAAAATGGCTGGAGTCAGGGCTTTATGCACCATGCAGTCTGGAAAATGAGAGGGATCAACAAGACACAGAAGGCTGCGTTTGTACCAGCCACCGGCTTCTGAGTCCTAGACAAGCTTGTCCCTGGTGATAGGTTTGGGATACAGGAGTAACCTTTTCTGCCACCTGGGGATATTGATCAGGCAGGCAAATCTCCTAGATTGCGTGTCTAGAAAGAACCTAGAGCAGCCTAAAGAAAATTAGGCAACAGGCCTAATGACAAGTCAGTGAGCCTATAGACACTTAATTGAATATGTCTACCTTTCTTGACTCCTGTTCTCTGGTGTTCAGGGCAGCCAGTTATTGGGAAAATCTCAGAGAATATTCACTGGTCTCTGGTATTGTCCATGTGTTTGGCCCTTTGTCAGGCGAGTTCGTTGAGAGAAATCATCAGACCAGAGGGGCCACAGAAGTAGAATATGACATCACCTCATTGAGTTATTCAGCCGTTGTATGTCCCAGTTTTTCTTCCGAAACCCATCAAGCAAAAATAACCATTTATATTTTGTTTACTTATCCACTCATCATTTATTCAACAAACACTTAGGGAAGGCTTACAGTGTAGGTGCTGAATATATCTCTGCCCTCACAGAATCTACAGCACTTACAATTTCCCACTTTTACCTTCATTCTGGTTACAACCCCTCCACGTAGAAAGGGGGAATGTCATTTTCAGTTTTGAAATGCTGAGCAAATGAAATCTCAGTGGGTATGAACACTTAGACTTGCAAAAAAATGGACCTCTCTAATTTGTTATAATAAACTTAACTCCAAGTCTCTATCTCACCAGGCCACAGGGAAACTCAGTCAGACATCACTGACAATGTGTCTCTTCTGAAAGATGTACCAGAACCAAGACACCTTATGTGGTACCAAGAATGGCACAGGAGCTAACATTAGCCCATCCTGACTACTGATGCTGTCCTCCCTGATCAAATCCACTGTGGACCCTTGAGATATGGTGGCCCTCTGCTTCCATGCCATGAATGTAGCCCAAGAATCTTGCTTGGACTGGGGCCCACTGTGCCTAGAGCCTCACTTCCCCAGGGTGACTATATGGTCCTTTCCTCCGAGCTACTGCAATCTTCTGGGGTGCTGCTGGCTTCGTGACAAAGGTGAGAAACCACAATTTCTGCAAACCTCCCCTTCCTCTCTCTCTTTCCTTTCAAGAGAAAACAAGTCTAATCTTGTTTTTCAGTTTAGCTGTTCCAAAAGAAGATGTTGGCTCCCAAAAGCGTCTATTTTCCACATAGTCAAAATTTTTCTGAATCCCTGATTCCAAGACTCACTAAGGCCCTAGCAACCTGCTTCAAAGGGAGAAGAAAAAATTAAAAAATAAACACGAATTGGCAGTCAAACTAATTATCCTGCCACAGCGATGAAGACACTGAAATGCTGGAAGAGGTAACATCCACTACCCTGAGCTCCATCTCCACTCTTGGCCATGAACACACGCCAAATCCAGTGGCAGGATTTGCTCCTGTCTGCTGTTCGTGGCTGCCTCCCATCCGTCAGCAGATCAAGAGTCGTGCAATGATGTGGAACAGTGGGAAAACTCCTGTAACTTACATAGGTAGCCACATGAGGAGGGAAACACATCAACCAGTCATAGTCCACAAACCCTACTCCGGCCACCAAGAAATCTTCACTTCTACTCCTGCTCCTGTCAGACAAGAGCACACCATGACCTGACCTCTACCCACATTCCAGCTCTTCCTTTGCCTTATGTTCCTGCATCTCTCCCAAGGCTGCATCTCTCACAGGCATCTGTTCTTTTTTCTTCCTTCCAATCTCCAGCCCTATCCACTCCTTTTGAGTCTTCGTCCTTTCTAGGGCAGCTAGATGAGATGCGCACAGGAGAGGCCACTTGAGTCCTCTTGAGCACCCCTGCACGGCTCACCTGTGAACTCAGTTCCCTGTAAACAGAATGCATTAAAGGAGAATGAGCATGACAGAAGAGAAGGCAAGAAGCAAACAGGAATGAGACCCAAGCCAAGTTTTCAGGTTGGATGGGAGCTGGGAGAGCCTAAGGATGTGAAAACCCATTTTAAAAGGTTGAACTAGTTGGTTGACTTATTCAGTGACTTTATTAAAAAATGCATATAAACTTTGCCATGTGCTTACCACTGTGAAGTCACTTCTAAGCATAACACATGTTTTTAGCCTTCAAAGGGGTTTCACTTAAAATGGGAGAAAGAATGTACACGCATATAT
The DNA here is from genome assembly GCF_000164805.1 of Carlito syrichta. Lineage (NCBI taxonomy): Eukaryota > Metazoa > Chordata > Mammalia > Primates > Tarsiidae > Carlito > Carlito syrichta. The sequence continues at coordinate 116,011 of NW_007247662.1, forward strand.
CTAACTACCAAAAATTATAAAGACTGCAGATAATATAAATGGAATACTTGTAAAATATTGAGTGCTGTGCTAAATACTGCTATGCTAAAGCAGTATTCTATTTACTCATCACAAATCCTTATATGGTAGAAATTAGCATTAGCCCCCATTTGCAGATGAGGAAATTAAGGCACAAATGTTTTTTAAATTGACCACAGTCTTCTACCACAATAGTCTAACCTGACAAGGATAATTTATAGTAGTCCATTACACCTTTATTTCTTTCTTTTTTTTTTTTTTTGAGTTGGAGTCTCACTCTGTCGCCCAGACTGGAGTGCAGTGGCCGCTCCCGGCCACCGCAGCCTCGGCCTGCTGGGCTCCGGCGATCCTTCCGCCTCAGCCTTCCGAGTAGCCGGAATTACAGGCATGTGCCACCATGCCCGGATGATTTTTTGATTTATTGTAGAGATGAGGTCTCGCTGCCCAGGCGGGTCTCGAACCCCCGGGCTCAGGCCATCCACTCACCTCAGCCTCCCAAAGGCGCGGGATTACAGGCTGAGCCACCGAGCCCGGCTACACCTTTATTTCTAATAGTACAAAGATAGAAATTATGTAATTACCCAATAGTCAATTAATGCTAAATTAATTAATTATAAGAGAACCACAAAGCAGAATACTATGCAGCCATTAAACTCATCTATTGAAAAATCATAATAATAATACAGGAAAATGCTTATCATAAATGTTAACTAAAAAAGAACAGGATACAAAATGCTCAGAGGAAAAAGGAGAAGGGAAGGAAGGAGAGAAGGAAGATGAGAAATCAGAGAATAGATCTAAATATTAATAGAGTGTCAAAACTTTTCAATCTGAGCACTTCAAATATATGCAGTTTATTGCATGCCAATTATACCCCATTGAAGTTGTTTTAAAATGTTAACAGAGCATTTCTGGGCATTGGAATCATATATGATTTTAGCTTTATGTGTTATTCTCTTTATTGTCAAATAATGACTCAAGAAAGATTATTCATTGCTTTAATAATCATGGGAAATTAAATGGTAATTTTTAAGAGTTTATAAAAGAGAGTTCTGGGAAATTCTGATTGAAGTGTTATGGGGTGGGATTCCAGCAAATTTTTGCTCGATAATCCCCCAGGTGATTCTAACTTGCAGTCTGAGATGGGAGCCACTAAAGTACGTGGCACGTTTGGCCCAGTGGTGGGACTATGGTTGATACATGATAAATGATGGCCATCACCACAATCATTGCCATCACTGTTGTTTTCGTGCTCTTCAGCATCATTGGCATATTTACATTCTCATATTAAGGGAGGAAAAATGTCCAGGTGGAGCAGATGGCTCAGGCATTGGCAGATTCATTGGAAACATCAATGAGTAATCAGGTGTTGGAGCTGGTGATATTTTCCTGTCATAGACTCTGTCAGAGGCTTTCATTTTCCCCAGGCCTGTGGGATTAGCAATGCAGAGCACTTCCAGACTATTAGTGTATAAAACTACAACACAAAAACTTTTTACTAAAATTAACGATGCCAGGCCAGCCATAAAGAAATTCATCTCCCAAGTGACAAGCTCAGCAGAGCCGCACCAACTTCTGTAACAGATGTCTAGACAATTTGACTTTGAAATACATACCCCAAACCTGAACAGCCTGAAGTTTCCCAGCCAGTGCCCAGCCAAAGTTCAAAACAAGAGACCGAGCAGGAATAGAGGATTTGAAGATTATAAATAAACGTATTCATAGGGAAAGCGGAAAGTATAGCAAGCTAAAAATTGATTGCCCAGAGAGGATGACTCATCAATGAGACTATAAAAGACCATCTTGCAGTGATCACACAGCAAGACAGTTCATTGTCCTTAAACATTAACTGCCTGTCACACCAGGCCTCCCACCAGCAGGCTGCAAAGCCCAGAGCTGGCCTCGTTAAGCATTCTAGACATCCCCACCCGACAAAGAAACAATCCGTTTCTCCTCCATCTCTTTGAAGCCCCACATGGCAGTGAATATATCCGAAATTGGTGCCCTAGATTCCTAGTGTGTCAGCTGGTTGAAAGGATTTTGCCTGGGTCAGTCTGGCCTGTCTGATCATTTTAAGACATTGCATTTTTGATTGCATATTTTTGGGTTAAAGATCTCAACAGGTGGATGAGGTCAGGCCAAGAGCCACCTGAGGCAGTCTCACTGCTGAAGCAATGGAAAAGCCATTCTTCTTGCTTTTATTATGTCTTCCAAAGTGTCAAAACAACACAGAACAACCCAGCCAGCCCATTTATATAATTCTGTTTTCCTGGCACCTGTTTCTGTAGCATAGTAGGTATGTTTCAGACATTCAAATTTTACCTCTAGAGCCTTGAGATTTTACTACAAGCCTCTAAATGATACTGACACTCAAGGATACCATGAACAGTAAATTATTATGAGGAAAATCAATGGAGATGTCATTCATCTGATAAACATCTCCTAAGCCCCAGCTGTGAAAAAATACTGTGATCACTGGAGCTGGGCAATAAGTCAGATATCAGTCCTTTTATTAAGGAACTCGAGGCCCAGTGAAGGGTGATAGCTACGAACCTAGAGACATGGACAGGAAATGTCAAAGTCACATGTACAGGTAAATGGTTAAATTGTACAGGTAAGTGGCTAATTTGTTCTGATAAGAGAAAGATTACTTCTATTTGATAGAGTGGGTCAGAAGAGACTTTGAGCAATTGATTATACTTGAGCTGAGTCTTAAAAGATGGATAAGATGGGATCATGAATGAACATTAAGACCTTAAACCACAAAGGGCAGGGAGTTCCTTTTAGAGAGCCTATACCATCATAGGTCCCACAAAGCCTAAACGAGGTCGGGAGAATGCCTACCATAAGACCGTCAAGGATCATAGGTAAGTCACTAAATTAGTCTGAAAGCCACTAGAGAGAAGCCAAGTTTGGGGGAAAAGTCACCCAATATATGAACAATTGATAACAATACTAGAGCCTAATATGTTATCTGAGATACTGGCTGGCAAGGACCGGTAAAGAAGGAAGGAGGTAGGTTAAAAATATTGTGGCATATCTGGACAGCAGACTGTAATGTGTTCATTTAAAGTGAAAATATACATGTATATGTATTGACATGGAAAGATGTCCTCCATATATTAAGGGAAAAACAAAGGAGGTTAAAGGATGTCTTACCCAAAAGATTGTCTATGTATATAGCAAAATGAATTCTACCCTGCTAACCTGTGGGTGCAGGAAACACCTCATTTCTTCACACCAAATTGAATCTAACTTTAAACCCCAATCTGGCAGAAAGTTCCATCTCAATCAGTGCAGGGCTTCTTCACATCCCTTCAACTACACCAGAACTTCAGAATCTTAGATGGCCTCCACCCTTCAGTCCATCATCCTTTCCATCAGTCATTATAATGCTTTCATGCTCCTTGAAGTTCACCTGTGTCAAAGCTCATAATAGGAAAGCCCAAAATAGCAGTAGCTTAAACAACATGGAAGTGTATCTCTCTCATACAAAAGAAGTTTAGGTAGGCAATCTAGGGTTGATATGACAGTTCCACAACAGTGCCTTCTTTCTGCCCCACCATTCTAGAACATGAATTCCATCCTCAAAGTCACCTCATGGTCCAACAGAGCTGCTAAATGTCCACCATCACATTCTCAGGTCGGAAGAAAGATGATAGGCAGAAGAGAACATAAATTCCTCCTTGAAGGACCATACCAAATAAACTTTTCTTTATCACATGGCTGCAAGGGAGGCTGGAAATTGTTACCTTTATTTCAGGTGGGCACGTGCCCATCTGAAATCGAGGTCCTATTAGTAAGAACAAAGGAGAGATTGGATGTAGAGGAAACAAATAGTGCTCTCTGACAGTAATGTATAAATAGAGAAAAGAAAAGAGATCAGCAGATCCTTAGGAATCACTGACAGCTGAAGGATAAGCAAAGGACAAGGAACCCATACAGGAGACTGAGGAGAAGCCACGATAAAGAGAGAAGACATTGTGGAGACTCCCCAGGCCTTTTAATCTTGGACTTCCCATCACTCAGAATGGTGAAAGTTCTCTTCCTTGTTTGCAAATGGCCAATTTCTCTTTATATCTATACAGGGTCTTCCCTTGCTTCATGCACACAGAGTGAGATGCTGTGCCTCTTTTTATAAGGGCGTTCATCCCATCATGAGGGCCTCACTCTTATGAACTAATCTTACCCTAACTTCCTCTCAAAGTCCCCACCTCTAAATACCATCACACTGGGGATTGGGGTTTCAATGTATGAGATTTAGAGGGACACAAAAGTCCAGTCCATAGCAGGCAGATGCTCTTCTCCACATTTTACACAGGAGGAATCAAAGGGTAAGAGAGGTTAAGTGCTTGCCCAGGAGCAGAGGCCGTCTAGCCCCATGCTGCTTCTGCATACACTGCTGCCTCCATAGCAACGATATACTTTAGCGATTTTCTCATTATTTTTAGGTACAACTCCTTCCTTCCACACTCCAATTTTGTCTGTCACCCTCTGGGCTATGATTAGTTGGAAACCTAATTAGTGAGCTAGTGACAATGAGGGTTTACATAGAGCAGATCATTATTTTCTTCCCGGTGGGAAATAATTCAGAGAAATTTGAAGGTCAGGGGTTCTCCAAATTCCCTGGATTCTTGAAGACATTTTGATCATATTATCTGGATAATCATAATAATGGCTAACATCTATTGGACACTTAAATTTTAAGCACTTAATTTGTATAAACTCCTTTAATCCCCGCCCAATGACCTTATAAGTTAGATATTATTATTATATCTATTTTACAAATAAGAAAATGAGAAAACTGAGGTACAGAAAGGTTAAGGTCACTTTTGAAAAAAACATTTAGTGAATACAGAAATTTGAATTTGAGCCCTAGCTGAATGATTCTGGAGGCTGCACATGAGCCATTCTGGTGCAATTTTTTTTTAATTGGTGAGAAGGAATAGTAGGAGAATAGGTTATTTGAAAGGGCATCAGCCAGGCTCGGTGGCTCAGCCTGTAATCCTGCGCCTTTGGGAGGCTGAGGTGAGTGAATTGCCTGAGCCCACAGGTTCAAGACCCACCTGGGCAGGTGAGATCTCATCTCTACAATAAATCAAAAAAATTAGCCAGGCATGGTAGCGTGCGCCTGTAGTTCCAGTTACTCGGAAGACTGAGGCGGAAGGATCGCCAGAGCCCAGCAGGTCGAGGCTGCGGTGACCGGGAGCAGCCACTGCACTCCAGTCTGGGCGACAGTGAGACTCCAACTCACCAAAAAAAAAGAAAGGGCATCATGTCTGAACCTATCACCCCTCAAAAAATCTATCCTAAAGGATCAGCTTCTGACAATTCTCCCTAGGGGTTCTGTTTCTCTGCCAGGTGAGCAACCATAATGTCTTCACCCCCCCAAATACAAAGTATAGGAAGCCTCCCCAGGTCCTTTGACATCCAGGCTTCCATAATGTTAATAAATGCAGGTGGCAGAGTCTGACTACCCAACAATTCATGAACCATTAATTGGAGTTATTTTCAGCTTCTAGGGAACAATTCCAACTGCAAATGGTAATAAGGGCCAGATCAATCAGCTGGTATGAAGGAAGGGTCATATTTGAGCACTCAGTGATGATAAATAGCCTCAAAAGAATTCAGGCCGAGAGGAAACATGCCTGATGGAATTAAGCAGGATGTCAGAACATCTTCATTTAGTCAGTCAACAACTTCAGCTGAGGATCTGACACTCTTGTTTAGAAAACAGGTATGAGTTTGGCCAGGTGCAATGGCTCAGCCTATAATCCCAGCACTTTGGGAGGCCAAGGCAAGAGGATTACCTGAGCCTGGGGGTTCGAGACCAGCTTGAGCAACTCGGTGAGACCTCATCTCTACAATAAAACAAAAAAACTAGCTGAGCGTGGTAGTGTGCATCTGCAGTTCCAGCTACTTGGAAGGCTGAGGTGAAAGGATCGCCTGAGCCCAGCAGGTCGAGGCTGTGGTGGTCGTGAGCATGCCATTGCACTCCAGTCTGGGCAACAAAGAGTGAGACTCCAACTCAAAAATAAAGAATAAAAAGAAAACAGGTATGAGTGTTGAGAAAGGATATAAGACAAATAAAAGGCACACATGGTCTCCTTCCTCCATGAACTAATTATCTACAATAAACTTCAATGGTCCAGAGTAGTCGGTAAAAGATGTTCTGGTCAATAAAACATGCTAGTTCATTAAGCATTGCCATACAAACCATTCAGGGATTGTTAATTTCCTAGAATTAGAATAAAACAAAACAGATGAATTTGATTTTTTAAAGAATCCAAAAATGAATAAGAACATCTGCTCTTGGACCTACCAGTCTTTCTTTTCAAATGTGCAGCTCTCCCTTAATCCTCTTCAACAGATCCCTTTCAGATGACCAAGAACACAGTTCTCTTCATTTACAAGCCTACTAAACCTACTGACAGGAAAAAATGTGAGGCTACTGAACTGTGAATATAGACAATGTGTCTTTACATTTGAATACCATTCAGAGCCTTAAATGAAAGACATAAATGTTAATGGCGAATTTCAGTCATTTGTTAACTGAATGAGGAAGGTGTTTGGAAGCATGCAGTACAACGTTTTTCTTCATATATCTCGACATAGTTTAAAAAGGTTAACCAAAAACAATAAAATTTTAAAATGAGTAGTAAGAGTAGATCAAATAAAATATACAAATAATAAAAAACTAATTCTTGTCTTCTTTAGTTTCAACTTCCTCAATATCGAACTGTGAATAATGGAGTTAGACTGGATAGAGACCATGACCCATTTTTATAACCCCAGTGCCCACAACACCTATAAACATTTGAGAAATGCTTGTTAAGCTGAACCAAAGATGATTATTAAATAACTTTATTCTACTTATCTTTTTTTTAATTTGATGAAGGCAGACTTCTTTTTTTTTTTTGAGTTGGAGTCTCACTCTGTCGCCCAGACTGGAGTGCAGTGGCCGCTCCCGGCCACCGCAGCCTCGACCTGCTGGGCTCCGGCGATCCTTCCGCCTCAGCCTTCCGAGTAGCTGGAACTACAGGCACGCGCTACCACACCCAGCTAGTTTTTTTTATTTATTGTAGAGATGAGGTCTAGCCTGCCCAGGCGGGTCTCGAACTCGTGGGCTCAGGCAATCCATTCACCTCAGCCTCCCAAAGGTGTGGGATTACAGGCTGAGCTACCGAGTCTGGCTGAAAGCAGACTTCTTAATGAAAACCAAAAGGTTCAGAAGAAAGCAGTATTAAAGAAAGGAAATAGAAATCAAGGAATCTAAATAATCCTTAAATTGGGAAATCAGTCCCTGAGAAATAGAGAATTAACTATCATTCTTTTAACTACAATTACAGCTTTATTAAAACTAACAATCATTATTGAGGAAGAACACACAGAATATGGTTTGAACTAGCCCTTCCATGAAGTCTCAACATAGTAATTCCCTACAGCAGAAAATGATATTGGCATTGATGGCATTAAAAATAAGCAATACTGAAATATTATTAAAATCTTTTTAGATAAAAATAGATATTAAGTAAGGTAGAGAAGGGCCAGAAAAAATATAACTTCAAAATATGTTAAATGCTCTCTACATAAGAAAATAGTTAAGTCCAAATAATTTCTTCACTTTCAGATAAAGATGGTAGATTGAACACATGCATTTAACTCTCCTCTTTCCCTTAAGCTCTAAAAAATTACAATAAATAACAATTTTAAGTTACAAACTCAAAATAATAATAAAAAAGAAGATAATATTTTTATTAATTGGAAGTCAGAAAAGCTGGCATACTAATTATCTGACTTACCAGACTCTAAGTAAGCTGAATGAGTCTAAGCCAATATGAAAAGAACAAATCCATGTATACCACAAACCGCCAAAAAAGACTCAGAAAGTAGTAATGCCATGTATCTTTGGATATAAGAATAAAAACAGGATAACTGGTTGAAAAACTAGTTTAAGACCAAATAAGATGACACCCAAGATTTCTCTTCTTCACTCTACACAACTGAGTAATTCCTTTTCCCCAGCCCTGGTAAAGGATTACAGCTTTATTCTCTTAAGAATGCAAAATAGAGGGTTTCTGAACTGGGAGACACTATACTCAGAAAGGGAGAGAGAACTGTACTAAAACAAGGGAAATTCATTGAATACATACATATTCTTCTACTAGGTTTCAAGAATGCTGATAACCAGATATATATACAAGCATAAGCATGCACATAAGCGCATGTGAGTGTATGCACACACACACACACACACACACACACACACACTCACACACACACATGAAGACATAAGAAAATCCTTCTTGGGAAATCTGACTAGTACAAAAGAAAGATCAAATAGCACTGATAACTGTTCAGGGCATCCCAAGGAAGTAGCCCAACCAGATCTCAGAACAGACAAAATAAGTTCTTTCCATTCGAAGTTTCCAGTCTGCTCAACTGCTTCACACTTAAATATGAGCAGATAGTCAAGAATCAACAGATATTTGAGGGATACTCTGCATAACAGACAGAGATTATAATAAAACAAACAAAAAAGCAGGTTGAGGTATATGAGGAAGAAGAAAACTTTAAACAATGTTATAATTAATCACCAGAAAAATAAAAGATTGTGTTGCATCTATAAAACAAGAAAGGTGTTCTATTTTTTTTAAAGGAACATTCAAAAATAACCCAAAAAAGGAGTTCTTAGAAATTTGAAGTATCATAATAGAAATGAAAACTTCAACAGAAGGGATCAAAAATAATTTTGAGGAAGTGATAAAGATAAATAAAACAGGTAAAACTTAGGAAGTAAAATAAATGAAAATTTGTACATCAATCTAAGATGTTTAACTTTGAAGTAATAAGAATTCCAGAAAGCAAAGGAAGAGAAAACAAAGAAGAGAAAATCAGATATATAATTCAAGAAGAACTCTCATGACTAAAAGATAAAATTTTCCAGATAGAAAGTCTCGAGTAAAGAAGATAAAAATAATTATAGTCATATATTATTATGAAAATTTCAAAGAGAAGATACTACAAGCTTCCAGAGAACAGAGAAAAAATATTTTCATACCTAAGATCAAGAATCAGTAGGCAGTGACTTCTTAATATCATCTCCTGGATCTAAACTATAATTAAGCAATGCCTTTAAAACACTGAGGAAAAAAATGTTTCCAATCTAAAATTCTATGCCCAGTTAAACTATCAATCTAAAGTGAAGGTAGAACAGAGGCATGTTTAGATATTTAACATTGTTAAATATCTTATTCCCACATAACTTTTTTCTCAGGAAACTACTAGAAAATATGTATCACCAAAATGAAAGAGAAAATAAGAATTAGTAATAAACATAATCAAGTGAAAATAAAATCCAGAGAATACAGAAAAGAAGGGGATCTCTAGCACGTTTCTGGAGGGAGATGCAAGACAACAACTACGTCTTGGGTCTAGACAGCAAGCAGTACAAATCAGTACAGAATCAGAATTCTAGAAGAGATTTTTTTCTTTTCTTTCTTTTTAAAAAATTGTTTAAATAGTGTACTTTTTTATTTTAAAGATGTGGGGTACAAATCAGGATTGACTACGTAAGTGGTTTATGTACCAGGGAGTTTTTTTTTTTAAATAAAATTGATAGACAGACTAATGTATTTAAATGTTTTGAGCTATGTACAACTGAGGAGGGCTTCAGGTTGAATTAGAAATCAATATGTAGTAAAATAACCAACTATATATAAAAAAAGACAATTATTATTAACTTTAAGAAAAACACAATATTGTGGAGGAGAGCAAAAGTAATAGTGGCACACTACCTGGCTCACTGAATTCACACTTATATAGCTATAGGATTGTTAACATGGTTGGGCTCGGTGGCTCATGCCTGTAATTCCAGCATTTTGGAAGGCAGAAGAGAGAGAATTGCCTGAGCTTGGGGATTCAAAACCAGCCTGAACAACATGGCAAGACCTTGTCTCTACAATAAATCAAATCATTAGCGGGGTGTGGTTCCAGAAGGCTGAGGTGGAAGGATCACCTGAACCCAGCGGGTCGAGGCTGTGGTGGCCATGAGCGTGCCACTGCACTCCAGCCTGGGTGACAGAGTGAGACTCTGACTGAAAAAAAATTGTAAACACAACAGAAAGAGAGAATTTTCTACATAGCAGATATGCAGAAATAGTCAAATAGTCATTATTCTAGCATATGTGGTAGGGTTGGAGGCAGGGCATGAAGAAATTAATCCTTGTCTTAAACAATAGAACTAGGATTTCATAAAGTGAGGAATCCCAGAACCTATTTTCTTAAGTACTGTGTCTGGAAAATTTTAATAAAATCTTGCTCCCTCCATAGGGTGATACTCATGAGATTTCTCCAATCTGAAGTACTCTCCCCATCTCATCTTATCAAATTAACTTCTATTTATCCTCCTACTTCAAGTCAAATATTTTCTAACACCCAATTCTAGGTTTGGTTTCTTTGTTATACACGCTTACAAAACCTGGTGCCCTCCTCTAGAGCACTTTCATTACTATGGGAGTCATATACTTTCTGTGTATTACTAGTTACTTAATATATATTGTCCACCCAAATAGAATAGTTCCACAAGAACAGGGATCACATCTGACTTCACTCAGCACGACAGCCCCAGGATCTAGAAAAATAGATAATTGAATGAACAAACAAATTTGTGAGCAGACAAAGGTTCTGATAAATGGTGTAACGTATTCTCTCAGGGCATCTAGATTACCTTTCGTGGTTCTCGGTACTCCTAAAAATCTAAATTTTCAACTTCCCTAGGGGTGTCAGGTAAATTAATCCTTGGTAATACAAGCCAATATACTCTTTATGCTTGCACAAATGACAAAAAAAATAGCTGATTTGACTGTTTCTTTGTTTTATTTATTCTTATGAGACCGAGTAGTTAAGGTGGTGAAAGAGGTACTAGTATTTCCTTACTCAGGAATTTTTTCACCTCCCTACCATTCTAGATCTTTGTCACTGAAAAAAGGGAGATGCTAATTACTGAAAGAATATTAGGGAGGAGAAATCAGCATTCTGAACTCAGGTCCTCTCTCAGAAGGTGGGAAATGATGAAATATTGAAGCATTCACTTTTCAGCTGGGTGCTTTGTTACCATCTGTAGTTTACCCTTGAACAACACAGGTATAAACTTACAGAGGTCCACTTGTATGCAGATTTTTTTCATTAAATAGTGGAAATTATGAACTTCACAGCAACTCGGATGGAATTAGAGTCTATGAACACTCAGTGATTTATCACAGATACAAAGATATGAGTACTACCTGTATTCATCCATAAGTAGATCCTGAACATTTATCACAATACTATAAGAAAGGAATTGACAGCTGTGAGACATTATAGGAGGGAGCACATAACATCAATAAGGGTACCTAAACTTTACCTGTATGATGACCACTTATGCACCTAACCCTGAATCGTACCCGACACCTTTAAAAGAAAAGATAAATAAATAAATAAATATTGGAAAACTTTTTGAAGATTTATGACAATTTGAAAAACTCACAGATGAACCACATAACCTGGATATATATTTAAAAATTAAGAAAAAGGTATGTCATAAATGCATAAAATGTATATAGATACTACATATGTAGATAAATTTAAATACCAAAATATATGTAAATATATTTTATCTATCATTTTCTAACACAAAATACATACAATCTATTATTTTAAAGTTGAAATGTATCAAGATTTACACACAAACACTTACTGATCATACATGGCACCATTCACAGTGGAGAGAAATGTAAACAAAGACAAAGATGCAATACTGAATCGTAACTGCATAAAATTGACTGCAGTACATACTATACTACTGTAATAATTTCATAGCCACTTCCTGTAGCGATTGTGATGAGCTCAAGTACTATATCTACTTAATATCATAAGATGCTAATCATCTCTGTGTGAACAGTTTGTCTCTCTAGTAAACTGCATAATGCAGGAAAAAAATGATCTTTCACAGTTCTCATATATTTTTCATTGTATTTTGTACAATACCATAAACCTTAAACAACATCATGGAACCCACACAAAGTGCAACTAGAGATACTGAAAGTGCTCCCAAGAAACAGAGAAAAGTCATGACAGTACAAGAAAAAGTTGAATTGTTTGATATGTACCCTAAGATTGAGGTCTGTAGCTATGGTTGCCCATCAGTTCAAGATAAATGAATTCAGCATAAGGAGAAAGAAAGAAAGAAAGATAGAAAAAGAGAGGGAGGGAGGGGAAGGAAGGAAGGAAGAGAGGGAAGGAGAGGAGAGGGGAGGGAGGGAGAGGAAAGAAAGAAAGGAAATTCATGAGGCCTTCTCTGTAGCTACACAAGCAGGCACAAAAACCTTGTACCTTTTGCAAAATATCTTTTTATCTTATATTGAAAATGCAGTTTTTTCACTCATAAGCAGACCCTGAACATTATCACAGTACTTATATAAGTAAGAGATTGGCAGTAGTGGGACACTGCCGGGGAAGGCAGGCACACAACATCGATAAGGGTATCCACACTTTACCTGTACAATGACCACATATGTACCTAACCCTGAATTGTACCCCACATTTTTAAAATAACAAATAAGAGGGGAAAAAAAGAAAATGGAGTATTTTTGTGACTATAGAATAATTATAAGAAAAACATACCTGTAGATTCTCATGTGATTTAGGAAAAGGAGAAGTCATTATACAACAACTTAAAGCTAAAGAAAGATGAGGCATCTAAACCTGAAGGATTTAATGTCAGCAAAGGATGGTTTGATAATTTTTTTAAAGGTTTGGTTTTTAAAATATCAAGCTACCAGGAGAAGCAGCTTCTGCTGAACAAGAGGCAACAGACGAGTTCTCAGACACCATTAAGAAAATTATTAGCCGGGCTCGGTGGCTCAGCCTGTAATCCCGCGCCTTTGGGAGGCTGAGGTGAGTGGATTGCCTGAGCCCGCGGGTTCGAGACCCGCCTGGGCAGCGAGACCTCATCTCTACAATAAATCAAAAAATCAGCCGGGCATGGTAGCACTTGCCTGTAATTCCGGCTACTTGGAAGGCTGAGGCGGAAGGATCGCCGGAGCCCAGCAGGTCGAGGCTGCGGTGGCCGGGAGCGGCCACTGCACTCCAGTCTGGGTAACAGAGTGAGACTCCAACTCAAAAAAAAAAAAACAAAAGAAAATTATTGAGGAGAACAAATATTTGCCTGATCAGGTTTTGAATACAGACAAGAGTGCCCTATTTTAGAAAAAAATGTCTCAAATAACATTTATTAGTAAGGAAGAGAAGCAATGGGTTTTAAGGCAGGAAGATAGGCTAACTCTATTGTTTGTGCAAATGCAGTCAGGTTTATAATCAGGACTGCCCTTACCTATAAAGCTGCTGACCTCTGAGCCCTGAAGGGGAAAGGATCAACACTGGCTGCCAGTCTTTTGGTTGTACAACAAGAAGGCTTAGAAAATGAGAACCATTTTTCTGAATTGGTTTCATTGATGCATTGTTCCTGAAGTAAAGAAGAATCCTGCCAATAAGGAACTGCTTTTTAAAGTTATTTTGATATTGTACACTGCCCCTGGCCACCCATAAACCCATGAGTTCAGCATCAAATATGATGGAAGTGGCCTACTTGCCCCCAAAAGCAATGTCACTAATTCAGCCATTAGATCGGGGCCATAAGGAGCTTTAAGGCTCATTAAGTATAGTACTCTACGGAAAGGATTATCAATGCAATAAAAGAGAACTCCAGTGAAAGTCTGGAAGGATTATACCATTGAAGATGCCATTGCTGTTACAGAAAAAGCCATGAAAGCCATCAAGCCCAAAACAATAAATTTCTGTTGTAGAAAACTGTGTCTAGGAGGCCAGCTGCAGTGGCTCAAGCCTGTAAGAGGCCAAGGCAAGAGGATTGCCTGAGCTCAGGGGTTTGAGATCAGCGTGGGCAACTTGGCAAGACCTTGTCTCCATAATAAATCAAAAAATTAGCCAGGCATGGTTACGCGCACCTGTGGTTCCAGCTACTTGGAAGACTGAGGCAGAAGGATCACCTAAGCTCAACAGGTCAAGGCTGTGGTAGTCGTGAGTGTGGCACTGTACTCCATCCCGAGCAACAGAGTAAGACTACACCTCAAAAAATAAAATAAAATAAAACTGTGTCTAGATGTTGTGCATAGGTTGTATAACAGAACCAATCAAGGAAATCATGAAAGAGATTGTGGATATAGCATAAGAAAAAAAAGGATAAGGGAGTAAAGGGTTTCAAGGAATGGATGTTGGAGAAATTCAAGAGCTAATAGACACCACCCCAAAGAAACTAACAGAAGACAACTTGATGGAAATGAGTTTTTACAAATTAGCACCAGCTGATGAGGAAGAAGATATAGATGTGCAGTGTCAGAAAAAAAGTTGACATTAGACAATCTGGCAGAAGGGTCCCAATTATTTAACACTGCTTTTGGCTTTTATGACATGGATGCTTCTATCATACAGGCACAGAAATAAAAGCAAATGGTGGAAGAATAATTGCTACAATATGGAACTATTTTTAGAGAAATGAGAAACAAAAAAGTCAGACAAAAATTACAATGTATTTGCATAAAGTTACACTATATATGCCCACCTCTTCTGCCTCCCCTTCCACCTCCTCTTCCGCCTCTACCACCCCGAGACAACAAAACCAACCATTCCTTTTCCTCCTCTTCTTCAGCCTTCTCAAACCAAAGGAGGAGGAAGAACTTTATGATGATCTATTTCCAGTTAATGAATAATAACAATATGCTCTCTTTCTTATTATTTTCTTAATAATATTTTCTTTTTCTAACATACTTTATTATAAGAATACAGTATATAATACATAAAACATACAAAACATGTATTAATCAACAATTTTATGTTATTAATAAGGGTTCAATCAACAGTCACTATTAGAAGTTAAGTTTAGTCGGGCTCGGTGGCTCAGCCTGTAATCCTGCGCCTTTGGGAGGCTGAGGTGAGTGGATTGCCTGAGCCCGCGGGTTTGAGACCCGCCTGGGCAGGCGAGACCTCATCTCTACAATAAAATCAAAAAATTAGCCAAGCGTGTTAGCGCGCACCTGTAATTCTGGCTACTCGGAAGGCTGAGGTGGAAGGATCGCTGGAGCCCAGCAGGTCGAGGCTGCGGTGGCGGGGAGCGGCCACTGCACTCCAGTCTGGGCAACAGAGTGAGACTCTAGCTCACAAAAAAAAAAAAAAAAAAGAAGAAGAAGAAGTTAAGTTTGGGGAGAATCAAAATTATTCACAGATTTTCAACTGCATGGGGGTGGATGCCCTTAATTCCCACATTGTTCAAAGGTCAACTGTAGATAGAAATAGTCATTATTAAGGTAGTTACTTCTGACGACCTTATGTCCATTGTAAAAACAGAATGAAACTCCTCCAAACTGATTACTCAGTTAATTATAAATTAAAGGACAGGAATGATTGATTAGTTCAAATTTTACTTTTTAAGCAACAGCAGTATTAGCATCTCATCTCTCCACATTTAAACATTTTGTCTCCTGAGGGCCTTCTCTGATCACCCTTGTAAAACAAGATTCATTAACATCTGTCTTTAGGTGACAGCATTTACACAGCTGGAGAAAAGCTAGGGTATCCAGACATGGGCAATGCGGCTCTTATTTGACTAATTGAAAAGACCCATTCTAACCACCATGTCATTTATTTGCAGACAGATGATTTTCCTTGGATTAGTACAAATTAGTTTGTCTCTATTTTTTAACCAGTCAGATATACATCTTTGCCTCTAACAGAAACACTCTATTCCATACAATTTAATAAGTACTAAAAGATTCAGTGACATCTCACTCATTGATGTCTTCAAAGAGTGTGCATATGGATGTGGGTGTTTTGTCTTCTGTCACGTCATCATTACTGGAACTCAAAGACAGACCTTTAGATGGTGCTTTTCGTTTCTTTAGGTCTGCTTTACAGCATACCTAGACTGATGGGGAAAAGATTCATCAAAGACGTCATGATTTCACATTTCTCTGTCCTGACTGCACCCTTTCTCATCTGTTATCCTCCCAGACATCTAACGCCTATGTGTCTAGCTGCACTTCTCTCCTCATTATCCACCATTCCGCCCTCGTCCACTGCCAACTCGGGCTTCTCTTTGTTCTTTGGTTCTTTGCCTTTCATTCTCAGAGCCAAATACTAATACTGCTCACACTGCTCTAAATGTTCAGAATCAAAAGTCACATTACCAATTCTTTCTGAATATGCTGCCCATTTTTAAGTTTTTTATTTACATTGACTCTTTTTCACACTTAAACACACACATACACACAACACACACACACACACACACACACACACACATTTGCTTTCAGAGGCAGGTATCCTTTGATCCTCCAAGAGATGGAAAACATGCTTTTTGGTGCTGTAAGTTCATATTTAATGGCACAATACAGACCCGACTTTCACCTTGTCCTATCTTCATTTCAATCATTCATATTTAATGTTACACATACTTGATTCTTTGACTTTTTAAAATCTCATATGCTGAATGTGCACAAATTAGTCCCATATTCCACCATCCAGCAACTTGTCATTATTTATCAGCATTGACTGAGCTATCATTGTCATCTATTCATTAGCTTTTGAAAGATTTACGCCTCTTCTTATGTATAATCTAGTTATGTTATCTATCATATTCTGTCAGTAACTCCCCTTTCTAGTGGTATCTGCTTTGCAGCACTAGACCATCTTCTGGGCTGAATTTTTCATGAGTATAAGAACTGCTACTCTTTAGCTACCATGGTTAACCTCAATGGGGTTCACTGCTTGGATAGACCAAACTCTGCTATACCACTAAGTCATGGCAAATCAAAACTAAACAGTCTTGTGATCGCTATCTACTTTCTGAAATTCCCACTAAAGAGAACTACGAGCTGCCTCCCAAGAAACATTCTAAGGGAGTACAGCCTTCAAAGAAACAAGATTCTGTCACATTTGGAAAAATCCCCAGTCCATGAAAGCTTTCGGTAGGATAAATCCCAGCTAGCAACATAATTCCATTTCCTGTGTTTCAAAGTTTCAGGCAGAGAAGACCTAAAACAGTGGCTTCACTGTGTTCCCTTCGGTGCTTATTTTTAAAT
This sequence comes from Carlito syrichta, assembly GCF_000164805.1. Lineage (NCBI taxonomy): Eukaryota > Metazoa > Chordata > Mammalia > Primates > Tarsiidae > Carlito > Carlito syrichta. The sequence goes on from NW_007247662.1 coordinate 133,161, forward strand.
CATCTGGGAAGTCTGTCCTCTGGACTAACTGAGTGTGGCTTCTGAACTGAGAACCCACACATATCAATAATCAATATTCACCTTGACTTCTTCGTGGCATCAGACACAAAACAAATCTAGCTTGTGAATGGCTAGCTCAATCCAGGACTAAACAGGAGCCAAATAAAATCAGAGTATGCTCCATGGATACCAGCAATTAGTATGATGCTCTTGGATGAGGAGCATGACACATATCCAACATGTGGCTTCTTCCTATGCTATTTTATTATCTCTTGGCATAATTCTATGTGAATACCCAGTGAGACCATGGAGGAAGGAGATAAAACCGAGCCAGTGGCTAAGGTAACCCCAGATTAAAAATGTTCACATCTCCTTTAGTTAGAATCATGGCCAAAAAAATGTTCCTCTATTTGGCAAAAGAAGAAAAATTGATTTTAAAATAATAGATTTCAAAAAATATTGATTTTAAAAAACAGCCAAGGCTCTGAATAGAATATAGAAAGAACCCAGTTTAATTCTTTCCATGTAGTCAGCCAGTGTTCAACAAACATTTATTGAGTTGAAGTCTTTCTCGAAAGCTGTATCTTTGCAGCTGGGGTTCACTTCAACGATAAAATACAGCTCACAAGTGGATAAGCAGGGAAAGCTCATTGAGGAAGGAACCATGCTTTGTATCCCCTTGATGTTATGTAAAAGGCAGGTGATCAGTAAATATTTATTGAACAAATGTATCAGTGAACAAATGAACACCCAAACCTTTCAGTGACCACAGCCCTCCAGCAATGCCTGCACGAGACCACAAAGTTTAACCACAATGAAATGCTCCATTCTGTTACTATCACAGAGGTTGAAATTTTCTATCATAAACTTAGCCTTTACATCTCAAGCTGAGAGTGTTTTTACTTGGATAATAGCATCTCCTCTGGCTTCTTTCTCCCTTATATAGACATTTTAGTCCGTGTGTGTAGCCTCTATGTTACAGCAGACACAGGTGTTGCTACAAATTGTATGTTGCACTGCACTGCAGGATTTACAGCATGTTTTATCATGGAACCACATTTTGGCCTCAATAAAACACAGCACTGCACAGCATGACATTCACTATAATCTAATTGAATACAATGCCAAGGGAAATATGTCATTGTGCTGCTGAAACATACGTGCTATTTTCTTCTCCTTTCCATGCAAAGGACAGTTAAGGCGTAAGTTTAGGAAAAAGGTATTTAACACAGTGAGGTTCTGCAGCGTGCCAGCAAGACAAAAGAAAAAAAATGAGGGTGTAGGGGAGAAGATATAGAAGAGAAACATAAAAAGGAAAGAGAAGACACAATAAGAAAGACACCTCAACTATTTTTTTCTACTTAAGCCAAATCTCAGAGAACTTCCACACTTAACACTTAATGATTTGAGAGGAGAGTATCTCTGAGAAACAGGTAATAGACCAAAAAAAAAAAACCCAAAAAAACTATTCTTATGCATATTACTAGCCACCTTCTAAAAGAACTGGTTAAATAGCCCCCTGAAAGAGTTAACATTTCCTCCACTTTCATGTGGAAACCAATAGTTAAGGCAAGAACAAGGATATTACCAAGGAGTAGATATCTGGGGTCCAGCCATGAATGCATCTTTAACTAACTGTAGCCTTGGGCATGTCAATCAGTATTTAGGACCCTCCAGTAAGCTTATTTAAAAGATGAAGACATTGGGCTTAATTGTCGATGCTAAGATCCCAGCATTGACTTTATATTAGTAAAATCTTCCCACTTGCACTTCCATCATAGCTATGCCATCTAAAATTTGTTAGAGTCAGTAGAAGTTATGTCTTATGATGCAGGTATATACAAACCTAGGGTGATAAACACAACACACAGCAAACACAAGCAACACTCTCTCTCACCCCTACAACCTAGAAGACTCAGGCAAATGAAGAAATACAGTATTTGCAAATTTGACTTACTGGTGATTAAAGAGCAAAGTAGTACCCCCCTCTTCTGGTAAGCAACCCCTAACCTCTCTGAGGGGCTCTTAGAGTCCCTTTCTCAGTTTGTGAGGTAAAAAATACTTCTTTCTTCCATAAAAGGAGGAAAATATTTTACTTCCGTGAACCACCTTAAAAGAATCCTTCTCTCAGTTACATACTAGAGGCAAGCTGCAGGCCTAGCTTTTGACCATCTGTTAACATGCCATGCAATAGTGGGTCTAAAATCTCTTAAAAATGGCTGCAATGGCTGGGTATGGTGGCTCATGCCTGCAATCCTAGCACCTTGGGAGTTGGAGGCAGGAGGATAACTTGAGACCAGGAGACCAGCCTGAGCAACATAGTGAGAACCCATCTACACACACACACACACACACACACACACACACACACACACACCACACAAACACACACACATACACACACATACCCACACACATATACACACACACACCCCAAATTATCCGGGGGTGGTAGGTCATGCCTATAGTACCAGCTAGTTGGGAGGCTGAGGCAGGAAGATCACCTGAGCCCAGGAGTTCGAGCTGCAGTGAGCTATGATCATACCACTGCACTCCAGACTGGGCAATAGAGCAGGATTGTCTCTAAAAAATAATTGTAAAATAAGTAAAATTAATGTAAATTAATTAAAAATAAGGGCAACTGTCATCTACTGTCCTCAGCTTTGGGCTTCAGCTAAAATCCCAAAACAACTGAAAAAAACTCATTTAACATCTTCTTAGACATATCTTAAATTTTATACAGTCCAGAGAGAGTTCTTTTCTTCTCAGCGCCCCCATCAAAAAACCTAGACTTCTTTCAGTCTTCCTCAACTCATGAGACAATGCTATCATCCAACCAACTAGCTGCTCAAACCAGAAATCTAGAGCAGTCTCAGTTTCCCTTCTCCTCTACTTCCAATCCGTCAAAGCCAGTTTTGTTGACTCCATGTCCTCCATTGCCAGCCTAGATACAAGCCACCATCATCACTCTCTGAGATTCCTCTAGAGCCTAACTTCTCTTAGTTTCCACTCTTGCTCCACTATAGGCTATGCATCACACAGCAGCCAGAGCAGTCTTCCAAAAGTGTAAGTTACGTATGTCACACTCTGGTTAAAGCACCCCAACGACTTTCTAATCTACTTAGAACAAAGTTTTTCAAGGCCCCACATTGCCAGTCCCACTTGTTTCAAATCCCTGCCTATTCACTGCCTTCTATTTACTTAGGTCTTGTTTTTGTTCCTCCATATAGAAGCTCATTTCTACCTCTGAGTCTTCACACTCATTCTATCCTCTCCCTGGAACACTCTACACTCAGATCTTTGTCATTGGGGTCACAATTCAAATGTCCCCTCCTCCATGAGGCCTTCCCTGACCTTCAGTCCCATGAGCCATTTTCTATCACCATTTTATTTTCTTCTTGGTTCTACTCATAATCTGAAATGTTCTCATGTACTTATTTGTTTGAGCAGGGGTACCCACTATACTTCCAAAGTCTCTAGAGCAGGATCTGGCTATAGTACTCACTCAATGAACTTTTTTGTGAACAAATGAATTTTGTCCTCAGATTTAATATGTAAAGCAGTAGTACTTCTGTGAATCTACCAGTGAGTTTAGTTAACATGAATGAAACTTCAAAGAAGGAGGCAAACTAATATAAAAACTGTTGGGACTACTTACTTGGGTTACTGTTTTAAATCAGATTTCTAGCTAACATCTGAAATTAATTTAATTCCAAAAGGGCTTATTTCTGAATCCATTCAAAGCTATTGTTTGGGGGGTGGTTTGAGATAATGACAAATGAACCTTGACTTAATTCATAAAATTTTATTAGATAAATGTGCTACCTAAGCTAGAAGAGGGAAATATTTTCCAAGTGCAAATCAAAGAAAACCTACAAAACTCTATTAAAAATAAAGAAAATATCTAAACAGCTTTCTACCTAAGACACGATACTTTTGAGGGTGAAAAGGGAGTGCTATTAATAGGTATACAGTACTGAGATAACAGCATACACTCATATTCACACAACATTCTATCATCCTAGTTAAAGGTCATATAGGTAATTTTTTAAATGAGATGATATCATATATTTGAGTTAATTTTTTGTTTATTTTTTATGAAGAGTGTATTGGACTGTGGATTTTTTAAAAAAGAAATAAAAGGAGAGAGCAATATAAACAAAGAAATTGAACACAATTTTTTAAAAGAATAGAATGCAATAAACACTACTCAATGATTAAAAATAAACTTATTTTAGGTCTACATGTTGGTGAAAGAAAGGGGCAGGAGAAAAATAGAAAGTGAATAGATAGAGGAAAGACAAACAAAGAAAATGGCAGATAGAAGAAAGCCAGAGAGAGGCAGTAGCTGAAGATAAGGGCAGTACCATTAACTCAAAAGTTATCGCAGGTTGAGTTTCCCAGAAAGAAGACAGTGACCTGGAGATTAGCATGCAGGATGTTTGCTAGGGAGAGCTCTCAGGATGAACACCTGTAGAAATATGGGAAAGAAGGCAGGTTAGGAACTAGGGAAAGTTAAGCTGCAATGCATGACCAACAAAGGCTTCCACCTATCCCACAAGGAGCTCTGGAGCTGGGACGGCCCTTCTAAACTGTCCTAAGTTGGAGCAATGAGAGCCAGGTCTTTATATTCAAGTGACATTCGGTTGCTGGATAGGGATGTGACTTGAGGGAGGCAATTTTCTTCCACTGAGGCCATCTTCAGACAGAGCTGAAGGCATATAGTCCACACAGAAACCTACTGTCTAGGTAGGTCATTTGATTATTCCTCTTTCTTTATGCCTATATGTGTGGCCTTCCATATAGTTCTCTTCTACCTTTTAATGCATATGAGGGAAGTGTGTATATACACCACTTTTTCAAGATTTCTCCTGACATTCTTTGGGGTTAAAATATCCTTGATGGCACAGCTTGTACATTTTCATGATTGTTTTACCCCAATATCTACTAGAATAAAACAACTTCACATGGTAGATGTTCAATAAATGGCCTTTGGGAATCAAAATGGGATTCTGTGTGGCCCACTGGGCCTCCCACAATCTGGAGCCAATTGTACATGGCCCCTTCCTTCCTTGTGTTAACTGTTGTTGAAAGAACTGCCCACATTTTCCTTAAATGTGTTCAAATATTTTTTCTGTTGCTTAGATCATCATTTCTCTCCTCATGGCTACCCCTGCAATGCTCAGAACAACCCATCTCTCTCGGTCTTGAATCTCATCAGTGAGAACACACACAATTTTTTTTTTTTTTTTGAGTAGGAGTCTCAATCTGATGCCCAGGCTGGAGTGCAGTGGCACATTCACCACCACCCCAGCGTCAACCTGCTGGGCTCCGATGATCCTTCTACCTCAGCCTTCCAAGTAGCTGGAACTACAGGTGTGGGCTACCATGTCTGGCTAATTTTGTGATTTATTGTAGAGATGAGGTCTCACCGAGTTTCCCGGACTGGTCTCGAACCCATGGGCTCAGGCAATCCTCTCGCCTCGGCCTCCCAAAGTGTTGGGATTACAGGCTAAGCCATCAAGCCCGGCCTAAAATGCTTGAGTTTTAATTTGCCAAAAGAATAGGTCATCTTTGAACTGATAATTGCCTAAAAATTATTTTAACATATTTAATTCTGCTTATCTCAATTAACTTTGTGGGTTTTTTAAAAATGTATAACAGTTTGCCATTTTTCTAGGGATCTTTAGATATTTGTGAAAATGATCTAGATTTTTCAGTCTCCTGTTAGAAGTGTTACCATTTCCCTCATCTCTTCACCAGCTGAGAAAAGTTACTGAGTGTTTTAGTGGCTTTGACAAAATAGACCAACGCCTTCAGAAACACTTAAATGGGGACAGGCAATGCTCAAAAACAAAATCCTAAATATTTCTAGCTACAAGAAAAGGAAAATCCTATATTACTATGTAAACAAATTTAAAGTAAGTTTTCTCTCATGGATTATATTCCCATCAAAGCAGCTTAATGGAACCTGATAGTTCTGATCAGCAATGTTACCGAGGACAAGTGCCTTTACTGGTCTGAGCCCTGCTTTCCTCGCCTATAAAATAATCATTTCTATGATGACCATGAGGATTCAATGGACACTTAAGATAGTATCTGGTACAGAGTAAGCAACTCATAAAATAGCTATTATTGTTAACTCTATTGTTTAAGGTAAATGCTTAACTATAAACATATACAATATAGTATATTTAAATCCATGAATTGAGCGCCAGGCTATGTTTAATAACAATGGGCTCCTGATTCATGATGAGGCAAGTAAATACTGTAGTAGTCCTCCCTTATTTGTTTTCTAAGGTTTCAGTTACCCAGTCAACCATGGTCCTAAAATATTAAATCGAAAATTCCAGAAGTAAATAATTCGTAAGCATTTAATTGTGCCATTCTGAATAGTGTAATGAAATCTCTCACCATCCCAGTCTGTCTCCTGCAGGACATGCATTAATCACTTAGTTGCCATCTTGGTTATCAGATTGAAAATACATAATACATACTGTATATATAGGGCTCAGTGTTATACATGGCTACAGGCATCCACTGGGGGGTCTTAGAAGTATCCTCTGCAGATAAGAGGGGACAACTGTGGTTAGGAAACACCTACTCATTTTGTACATCATGGGTGGGACTCTCCCAAAAGTTGAATACAAACCAGCCAATTATTTCTGAAGATCTTTATTTTTTTCTTTCTTAAAAGAATGGGACGGGCTCGGTGGCTCAGCCTGTAATCCCAGCACTTTGGGAGGCCAAGGCTTGTGGATTGCCAGAGTCCAGGGGTTAGAGACCAGCCTGGGCAACTTGGCAAGACCTCATCTCTATGATAAAATCAAAAATTAGCCAGGCATGGTAGTATGCATCTGTAGTTCTGGCTACTTGGAAGACTAAGGCAGAAGAATCGCTGGAGTCCAGCAGGTCAATGCTGGGGTGGCCATGAGTGCACCACTACGCTCTAGCCTGGGCAACAGTGAGGTGCCAACTAAAAAAATAAAAAATAAATTTTTTTTAAAGTTCACTATTGTTCTTTCTGATTTTTTATTCAGAATATCACTCTGTCGCCCAAGCTGTAATGCAGTAGCTTGATCAGCTTACTGCAGCCTTGACCTCTTGAGCTCAGGAAATCCTTCTACCTTAGCCTCCCAAGTAACTGGAACTACAGACACATGCTACCATGCCTGACTAATTTTTTAAAAAATTTTTTGTAGAGCTGAGGTCTCACCAAGTTTCCTAGGACGGTCTCGAACTCCTGGGTTCAAGCAATCCTTCCACTTTGGCTCTCAAAGTGTTAGAGTTAAAGGTGTAAGCCAGGAGTCTGAGGCTGCAGTGAACTTGATCATGTCACTGCACTTCCGCCTGGGCGACAAAGTGACACCCTGTCTCAAAAATAAATAAACAAATAAAAGAATTATAGGCAACTTATTAAGTTAAATTGTTATTGAAGCCTTGCTGAATAGCTAAAGAACATCAGCCATTTTGGATTCCAAGAGAAATTGGAAAGTTTGGGTGAAGTCTGAACTGAACACCAACTAACTTGGCATCTATTGATCTGGCTGTTTTCTATTTTTAATTAGACATTGACTTCTGCAGCCATTTCGCATTAGTAACAAAGTAAAACAAGTGGGGAGATTTGTAGTACTCTGACATCTACCTAAAAACCTGATATAATATGCTGTTTCTGCAAATGCAATATTAAGTGGAGCATCGAGATAATTATCTGGATAATTAAAAAACTCATGATATCAAGGGAAAAGAGTAGGAAGTAGAGAATGGAGACTCAAATTATCCATTAAAAAATCATTACCTCTGTTTTAACCACTATTAGTTTCCAAATGGAATGCCTCATTTAGGTGGCAAGAATCTCCAAAGCCAAGAAAATATTTCAATGTGATTATGTGATTATGTAAATAGAAAACAATTCCTTACATCTATAAAAAGAGAGGAACTCTGTCTACGGGATCACAAGTAAAACTGTCTAAATTATCTAGGTTTTCCCCTAATGCCAGCCTTGCCCAAATCCAAATGCAAGCTCAAATAAGAAGCAATTTATTGTTTTAACAAGGTCACCGATGTGACCTTGTCATTATATATCATTTCAGTCAAATGGCTTTTCCTCCCTTGCCCATGAGTTCATTGCAGGTGTAGAAGACACACAAAAGTTAAGTCAACAAGACCACCCAAACTGGCTCAGAAGTGGAAGTAAGGTTGAAATCATTAATTCAGAGATGAAAGTGTTTTATTTTAGCCATGATATCCAGATTTCCTAAATAGTTTTCCTTGTATGAAACTGGATAGAATAAAAGCTGGAACAACAAGCCCACACCTGCTTTCTACCATCCTATTTAGTAGTCTTAGGATCTAGCCTGGTTTCTCAGGCCAAGAGGATGAAGCCAGCTCTGCACGGGGACCAGGACCAGTCTAACCCCCAAGCCATCACCTCACATGCATACGAATTGTTCTCTTTGAAGGAGCCATGCATCAAGCTCCCTTTTGACAATTTAACATGAAAAGTTGTGTCGCACTGATCTGTCCCTGAGTTCACACTCCTTTAACAGGTTGAATGAAGCAAAATAAGCCCACCATCTGTTTCTGACACTTGTTTAATTTTTGGAGGGAATCTAAAATTTGACTAATTCTGCAAGAGGAGCTGAGAAAACGTAAACAAAGTTTCTTAATTTAAAATTGACTCAACGCATTTTTTTCTACATTCAGACAATCTGCTGTCTTCCAGCTGTGCTTGCTCAATTCTGCATCATTCTGGGAGCCCTGGTGTCACAGCAGTGAATAGGCAGGGTTCAGTGGAGACGAGACTGTGCCAACCTGGCCTCCCTCGCAGCATACAAATGAGTGCCCTTATGAAAGCATTAATAATGCCGAGCACACCAAGGTAGATGGCTTGGCACAGTCCTGAATGCACATCAACAGAGGCAGCCAGGACTCGCCAACCCAAATGTGTCTGCACAGTCTGACTGTCTACTAGAGCGCCTGGTCTCCTAATCACCAGTCTCCTTTCCCGTCACCCTCAAGGGCTTCATGAATAAAGATGAAGGACAAACACTTTCTGCTTCTCTTTAGTACTTCAGCAGGTGCACACTTAACAAATTTTCTTATCTTTTGGGTACAAATAACCTGAGATTCCAAAACCCCAAAACTGTCATTATTTATTTTTCTTTTCATCCTCAAAAAATATGCCCAAGTCACTGAGGAAAAGGAGAAGAGACCACATGGATGACAGCAGAAAATGAAACTAATCTCCAAGAGATGCAGAATGTCCACACAGGAAAAATCCACCCACCATCACAAATGTGCCTTACTCCTTAGCAACCCATCTGCTGTACTCACCAAAGAAAAACCAGCAAATCAAAACACGTCATGTGTTAGCATATGATAAGGAGTCCCTAGTGTCTCCAGGAAAGACGGGCAAACATCTTTGGAAAGAGAAACATAGATTGTATTAATGTGATGGTCATCTGAATGGCCGGCCCCAACCCCTGGGCCTGAACAGAACCCATGAAACTTTACATGCAGCTGCCACAAAAAGCATACAGGGAGGAAACTGACATTGCAAAGTGTCTTCACATTGTGATTTACAATCAGTTACAACTTTTAACAGACCCACAATGGTATTACAATATAAAAAGATAAATGTATAGGTAAGCCAATTAGCAATTCAACACATTTTTTTTTTTGAGTTGGAGTCTCACTCTGTCGCCCAGACCGGAGTGCAGAGGCCGCTCCCGGCCACCACAGCCTTGACCTGCTGGGCTCCGGCGATCCTTCCGCCTCAGCCTTCCAAGTAGCTGGAACTACAGGCGTGCGCTATCACACCTGGCTAATTTTTTATTTATTGAAGAGATGAGGTCTCGCCAAGTCGCCCAGGCGGGTCTTGGACCCGCGGGCTCAGGCAATCCACTCACCTCAGCCTCCCAAAGGCGCGGGATTACAGGCTGAGCCACCGAGCCCGGCTCAACACATTTTTAAGTAAAGTTATCTAAAAGTGCATTTCTTTTTACATGTGGCATTTGTTAAATTTTTTTGGAATGAACAGGTAAATTTTTTTTTTTCATAATCAATATTTTTTATTATGGTTTTGTGGGGTACAGTTAAGGGTTAGGTGTACAATTACATTTCATTCAGGTACCCTGTTGATAAGAGGTGTTTCCCCATCCCCAGACAGATATTTGCGACTGTTAATCCCATCCCCCTCCCCTCCATAGTTTCCCAGTAATGTCAGTCATTTTCTTATAGTATTACATTGGATGTTCAAGGTCCATTATATGAGTGACAACATGTGATACTCGGATCTTTGTTTCTGTGAGAGGTCACTCAGTATTATAGACTCTATTCCATCCAGATTGCTGCGAAAGTCATGATTTTGTTCTTTTTTATGACTGCATAGTATTCCATCGTGTATATGTACCACATTTTTAAATCCAGTCCTCTTTTGATGGGCAGCATGGTTGTTTCCAGGTTCTTGCTATTGTGAACAACGCTGCGATAAACATACGTGTGCAGGTATCTTTTTTATAGAGTGATTTGAGTTCTTCAGGGTATATTCCCAGTAGGGGGATTGCGGGGCCTTATGGGAGGTTGATGAACAGGTAAATTAACACTGATAAATCGTGGATCTTGCCACTATAGGGGTTTTTGCTTCCTTAAATGTTTACTGCCTCTTTTGCTTCCTTAAATGTTTACTGCCTCTTTTCTATGGGGCAGTTGAGGTGGCTGCCTACGAAATACACACCAAAAAATCATGTTAAACTATATATAAGAGAGCAAAGCATGAAATTCAAGGGAAATAGGAACTAAAGTAGGAAGACAAAGCAAGATGAAGACAAAAATGAGTATCACTCATAAGGGCCTTTCCAGTTCTTCCAAGCTTCCTGAGGGTCAAAGGCAAAAGAAAACTTTACTCAGCAACACATTACCAGAGGGTAAAGCATTTTAATTTCTCAAAAAAAACCCAACTTCTAAGTTAGCATCAATACTTTTTTAAAAAATCTCATGTGGGGCTTTACAAGGGGATGCCCTGTCCGGCTGTGCCACAAACATGTCGGTACTGCTCTAGCATCAGGCTTTTGTAACTACTGTTCTATGTCTGGAATGTTCTATTCTCTGTAACACACATGACTCGGTCATTCACTGCCTGATTCCTTGGGTCAAAGGTCACTGACTCAATGAGACCTTTCCCAATAAATCCACTTGAAATTTAAAACTTCCGATCTCATCTCTGCATTTCCCACTTTCCTTCTTCCTGGTTTATTTTTTTGCATAATATTTGCCATCTTCTAACATACTAGATAACATATTTATTTTGTTTGTTGGCCCACTACTAGCTAGACTGTAATGCACAATATCAGAACTTTTTTCAGTTTTGTTCAATACTGTACCTCAGTGCCTATAACAGTATCTGGCAAATTTATTGGATGAATGGATTAATGGGCTATGTTCTCAACAATGTTATTAAAACAAATACAATAGTTTTTCCTGGTGAAGTAATTCCACTGTTATATGAACATATGATGTGACTTGATCCAAGGTTAGACTTAAGCCACCTAGAATGACTCAACCATATCTAGTACCCTCTAACACAGTTGCTATGGTTTGAATGTGTGTTCCCTCCAAAATTCATGTATTGAAACATAATCACAGTATGGTAACATTAAGAGGTGAGGGCTTTCAAAGGTAATTAAGCATTCAAGGTGCCATCTTGGAAGCAGAGACAGGGGCCTTAACCAGACACTGAAATTGCCCGTACCTTGATCTTGGATGTCCAGTCTCCAGAACAGTAAGAAATAAGTTTCTGTTATTTATAAGGTATCCAGTCACAAGTATTTTGCTATAGCAGCACAAACAGACTAAGACAGTAGTTTTGGACAATAGAAATGTATGCAAACCACATATGTTACATTGTCTAGAAGAAGCTACATTTTAAAGGTAAAATTATTTGTATAATATATTTTGTATACCCATTATTTCAACATATATTCAATATAAAATATTATTAAAGAAATATTGTATTCTTTTTTTTGTAGTAAATCTTTGAAATCCAGTATCTATTTCATTCCAACTACTTTTCAAGTGCTCAAAAGCACACCTAGTTAGTAGATACAATGTTAGACAGATAGCACAAGTCTAACTAGACAAATTTCACATGTACCCATACACAGAAATTTTTGAATATAAATTTTAGGGTCCTTGGCTCTCTGAAACCCATCTATAGATTCCTAAAGAATTCTAAATCATTCCTAATGGAAGGGAGAGAAAATACCTACTGGAAATCATATAGTTATTCCACAAGAGAAATTCATTCATTACTTCATATATTCATTAATTCATTCATTCAATGAACATGTGAATTCTTATCCAGGTTCTTTACTTGCCCCTGAGACACAGAGCAGTAGATTTAATCCTACTACTTCAAATAAGAATATAGACATTTCTGACTTTTCTGTCCCAGGAACCTATAAAATAATTCAGCAAGTTCAGACAAGAAACTAAATTTTTCCAAAGAAGTTGAGATTTCTTTTTTCAACTCTAAATATAATTTCTCTTAGCCTCCTTATAAAATGATATGCCTTTAAATCTGTAATTGCTACATTACTCGTGCTGTGCCTTGTGGAAGAGAAAAAAGCCTAAAGTTTTATAGCTACCAGTCCCCAACTATCTATATGCCATAAAATGAAATGGCTCTCTCCAGTGTGTTGGACCAGACCTGGCCTTTCCAAAGCAGCAAGGTGACCCAACCTTGGTCACCACCTGCACATTTGTTAAAACTCAGCTAAAATATTACTATCTCTGCAATAAGCCTCAAAATTGCCCAAAGTAGGACTGCCAGATAAAAAAGAGGACACTCAGAAAACTTAAATTTCAAATTTTTAAAACCAATTTTTAATTTGTTTTTTCAATGCAACTTTGGGACATATAGTTTTAAAAATGTTAATCTGAAATTCAAATTTAACTTTATTTTAATTTGCTAAATCTGGTAACCCTACCCAAAAGATAAATAAAGACAAATTTATTTTTCTCCTTCTTAAAGATACATATGTCTACAGTTCTTACTTTGCTTAAAACAAAACCTTTAGAGCCAGAAAGCAAGATTTTCATGTGAGTGAGGATATCAGAAAATTATCTCCCTAAAAAATTATCATAAATCTAGATAAAATTGACCAAAACACCCGTTCTGCCCTCTAGAAAGTGACCAAAGGCATTTATACTTAGAAAACTGCTGACCGTTAGGTAAGAACATTGGGAAACTGTGGCATCCTTACCTGGGGCTGCTTCCCTGCCATTACAACAACATCTGCAAGGAATTTCTATCAAGATAAACCTGGCTGTGAGGACAGGCAGCATAGTCAAAAAAAGGTCATGGGATATGCCCACATTTAGTGGCAGTGGAAGTGAAAGTGACAATGTTGGCAGCAGTCCAGTTGCAAGAACCTATTGTAGTTGTTGTTGGGGCAAACCTATTCTTGGTTGAAGTTGTGTCCATGCATATAATACTTACCAGAAACAGCCCAAGCTATCAACACATTCCTGATCAATCCTGCGACTGCATGTACACATAGATGTAAAATGGTCCAGCAGAAAGTAAAAGCAAGGTAGACTTGAAAACATTCTAAATAAATAAATAAATAAGAAAACATCCTTAACTTTGTGCTCTCCTACACACACACACACACACACACACACACACACACACACACACACACTTCAGCAGAAGTCAGCCTTACTGGCTCATAGTCTTTGAGCATAAATTCTGTTCTCTCATTGGCTGACTGCTAAGCTATGCAAATACATATGACCTCTAGGAAACTGTGCTTAAAAGTGAAAAAGAGAACTTAAAAAAAAAAACATAGCAGACCGGGTTTGGTGGCTCAGCCTGTAATCCCAGCAGTCTGGGAGGCCGGGGCGAGTGGATTGCCTGAGCCCACAGGTTCAAGACCAGCCCAGGCAACTTGGTGAGAACTAGTCTCTACGATAAAATTTTTAAAATAGCCAGGCATGGTAGCACGCGTCTCTAGTTCCGGCTACTCAGAAGGCTGAGGTGGAAGAATGGCTGGAGGCCAGAAGGTCGACACTGGGGTGGCTGTGAGAGTGCATGCCACTGCACTCCAGCCTGGGCGAAGGTGAGACTCCAACTCAAAAAACAAACAAACAAACAAAAAATGTAAGTGGCTATATACCAGGGGAGAAACAGAGTTAACAGATTCCAAGCAATTTATTAAACCAACTGCAACAACTTTGGAGGAAATGAGAGAACAGGAAATCAGAATTCAGAATTGTTACCATATGTTATCTAAAATGTCCAGTTTTCAACAACAACAACAACAAACGAGATATGTAAAGAAACATGCAATTGTACACCGTACTCAAGTAAATAATCAGCCAATAGAAACTGTCTCTGAATATCTTCAGATGTTGGATATAGTTGGCAAAGATAGCAAAGCAATTATAAATATGTTTCAATGAACAAGAGGAAATGTGTTTAAAGAATTAAAGTTCAACAATAATAAGTCAGTAAGTATAAATTATCAATAGAAAGCCAAATATTTTTAAAGAACTAAATGGAAATTTGGGGGCTAAAATGTACAATAACTGAAATGAAAAATTGTCTAGAAGGGCTCAATTGTAAATTGGTGGCTTGAAAAATAAATCATTTGAAATTATCTACTCTGAAGAACAGAGAGGAAAAAAGATTAAGGAAAAATGAACCAAGCTTTCAACAACTTTAGAACAACATCAAGCATATCAGCATGTGTGACATGGGAATCTCGGAAGGAAAAGATAGAGAGAAAGAGACAGAAATATATACATATATTTTTTTTTTTAGTTGGAGTCTCACTCTGTCACCCAGACTGGATTCTTGAATGTGTAGGTAAAATTTTTTAAAAGAAAATTTGGGAATTTTCTCATAATCATTTCTTTAAACATGTTTCTGAGCCGGGCTTGGTGGCTCAGCCTGTAATTCTGCGCCTTTGGGAGGCCGAGGTGAGTGGATTGCCTGAGTTCACAGGTTCTAGATGAGCCTGGGCAACTTGTCAAGATCTCATCTCTATAATACATTAAAAAAAAATTAGCCAGGCATGGTGGCATGTGCCTGTAGTTCCAGCTACTTGGAAGACTGAGGCGATGGATCACCTGAGCCCACCAGGTCGAAGCTGTGGTGGCCATTAGTATGCCACTGCACTCCAACCTGGGCAACAGAGTGAGACTCCAACTAAAAAAAAAAAGGAAAAGAATCTAAACAAATCTCAGAATAAATTCACAGATGCCTACACCTATACACATCATAAATCTAAACAAATCTCGAATAAATTCACAGATGCCTACACCTATACACATCATAATATCATATTCAAACTATCAAAAGCCAAAGAGAAAGAATCTTAAAAACAGCAAGAGAAAAATGATTCATTATGTACAAGGGACCACTAATACTAACTGACTTATCTGAAACAATGGAGACCAGAAGACAGGGGAATAGTCCATAAACCAAGAAAAAAAATTGTCAACAAAGAATTCTATGTACAGTAAAATGATCTTTCAAAAACAAAAGCAAATTAAAAATCACACTGAGATACCACCTAACTCTAATCAGAATGACCATCCTCAATAATGCAAAAAACAACAGATGCTGGAGAGGATGTGGGGACAAGGGAACACTTCCACACTGTTTGTGGGAGTGAAAATTAATACAACCTCTGTGGAAAACAGTTTGGCAATTCCTACAACATCTAAAAATTGACCTTTCATATGACTCCACAATTCCCCTACTGGGAATAGATGTGGAGGAACTCAAATCACTCAATGAAAAAGATACCTGCATATACGTGTTTATTGCAGCATTGTTCACCACAGGCAAAACATGGAACCAACCATGCTGCCCATCAAAAGAGGACTGGATTTTTAAAACGTGGTATTTATACATGATGGAATATTACACAGCCATAAAGGACAAAATCATGAACTTCACAGCAACTTGGTTGGACTTGGAGTGACCTAGCACAGAAATAAAGAACCGAGTATCACATGTTCTCACTCATAAGTGGACCTTGAACAATTATCGTAATGCTATAAGAAAAGGTCTGTCAGTAGTGGGAAATTGCTGGGGGGAAGGCAGGATTTGAAGCAGTGGGATTCTGCTGGGCAGGGTACACCTCCTCAACAAGGGTCCCTGCAGAATGAACATGTGTATACTTAACCTGGAACTATACCCCACATCTTTAAAATAAAAAATTTAAAAATAAATAAATACATCAAACAAAGACAAAATAAACACTTTCCCAAGAAACAAAGATGAGAGAATGTATTGCTAGAAACCTGCCTTAGTAGAGGCTGTAGTAAGCTGTGATTGTGCCACCACATCAGCCTGGGTGACAGAGTGAGACTCTGACTCCAAAAAAAGAAAAAGAAAAAGAAAGAAAAACGATCTTAGGAAAGTTGAGAAAATATTTGGACAAAATCAGATTTCTGCATAGAATACGAAGCATTTTTTTAAAGGCAGCTATGAACCTATAAAAATTGAAATTGTGAGACGGGGCAAGATGGCGACAGCATAGGTGAACTGGTGAGATTCTCTGAACGTGAGTTCCCAAAAAGGCTATCACTTCGCTACCCCCATCCCCCAGCCCACCACCAACCGCGCTGGGGGCAGGCCCCGGAACTTCAGTCCCACGCAAGGCCAGATATTGCGCCCCCGCCCCACTGCTGCCGTTCTACTCGTGTGTGGAAGTCTCCGGTCCCAGCCCCCTCCAGATCCCTCCCCTGCTGCATTGTCTCCAGCCCGGGCACCCGGCATCAAGCCGCCGGTCACACAGGGAGGCTCTGGGCACCCGCCCCTCAGAGACGCTGGTTCCATTTCTGGCTGAAGTCCTCTGTTGGGTCCCAGTGCCACTCTCGCTGTCTAGAGCCTGCCCTTTGGAACTTTGGAGCTCTGGAACTCCGGGTCCACCCTGGCTGAGGCACTCAGCGTGAGACCCCAAATCAGAGGACCCAGACAAGCAGAGAAAAACAGATCTGCTTAAACTGCCTTGCCATTCTCCAGGAAGAGACTTCCATTGCCCTGCCCACCTAGCAACAAACTTTACCTCATTTCCTAAGGCCAGGTATTGCAGCGTGTGGGGAAGTTTTGGGTCCCTGCTCCCTCCAGCTCTCTCCCCGGCCCGGCACCCGGAACCGCA
>NW_007247663.1:0-4943 GCF_000164805.1 Carlito syrichta
ATTGTGTCGTGAGGCTGGAGTTCTCATAAGTGGGAATAGCAACCTTATCAAAGAGGTTAAAGGAAGCATCCTAGGCCTTTTTCTTATCTCTACACACAAAGACACAGAATTCAAGGTGCCATCCTACATGCAGAGAATGTAGCCTCACCAGAACTAGATCTGCTGATACCTAGATCAGGAACTTCCACCCTTTCATAACTGAGAAATAATTTTTTTTATAGGTTACCCAGTCTTGGATATTTTTCAATGGCAACTGGAATGTCTAAGGCAGAAATTAGTTAAAAGGATCAGTGTGCTGCTATAACAGATATCTAAAAATGTAAAAGCTTCTTTGGAACTGGGTAATGGGTAGAGGCTGAACAAGTCTGGAAGTGGATGCTAGAAAGAGACTATATTGCCATGATTTTTTTTATTACAACATTTAATTGTAAGGATTGACCAGTGGATACTAGGCAAACCAATCAACCCTGACAGCTTTGAAGTGTCTAGATGCTAAATTTGGATAAAGGTAACACACACTAATCTGACTTTTTGGGTTTTTTGAGTTTGAGTCTCTGTCACCTAAGCTGGAGTGCAGTGGCAGGCTGACAGCCACCGCAGTCTCATCCTGCTGAGCTGAGGCTTCTAAGAAAGTCCAGTGTTTCAATTATAGGAATGTAAGTTGTATAACTCATAAACAATATGAAATCAATAATATGTAAGGCCTATATCATCAGCATGATAAAAGCTTTAAATTCTCTCTGTAGATCTGATATTTTTTACAAGATCAGAAGAACAAATAATAGTAATAAATTTTAAAGCAAGTTATGCTACATCCTTTATATTTTAACCATTTTCTTTCTTAAATTTGGTAAGTTAATTTTTCTATTTGGGATTATCAGTGACTGATATCGATAGGAAGTCCTAGATATAACTGATCTAACAGTTGATTTATGTACTGAGCATTTGGCTGCATGTGATAGACCCCTCAAATTTTCTGAGTTCAATCTTTGTGTTCTTCATGGTATTGTGATAAACTGTCATCCAAGGTCACTTCAGAGGGTCTTTATTAACAATAAAATATTCATATATTTATGACATCAAATATGTGATTTAAGAAGCTACTCCTATGAGATATACATATATGTTTGTTTAACTGAATAAATTTACATAATTTTAAAATCGTATTAGAATATGCACTGTATTGTATATTGTAATTATTTTCCTGTCCACACAAAATTCTCTAACTGGAATGAAATAGTATTAGTCCTTGTAGCATTAGATTAGCACCTGCCCACACCATTTCCCTTGGATAATTTTGCATTATTGTTATAGACTTGTGTCTTTTCCTTTTTTTAAATTTTAAATATTTTATTTTAAAATTTTGGGGTACAATTCAGGGTTAGGTATACAAATATTCATTGTGCATGTACCCTTGTTGATGAGGCATGCCCCACCTTCCCCAGGCAGATTCCCACTACTGCCAATCCCACCTCCCCACCCGACAACCCCACGCAGATTCTCCCTACTGTCAATTCTTTTCTTATAGTATTATGATAGTTTTTCAAAGTCCACTTATGAGTGAGAATATGTGATACTCAGTTCTTTGTTTCTGTGAAAGATCACTCAGTATTATAGACACTAAGTCCTTCCAGGTTGTGTGAAAGTTCATGATTTTGTTCTTCTTTATGGCTGCATAATATTCCACTGTGTATATGTACCACATTTTTAAAATCAAGTCCTCTTTTAATGGCAGTACTGTTGGCTTCATGTTCTTGCTATTGTGAAAAATGCTTTGATAAGCATACGTGTGCAGGTATCTTTTTTATAGAGTGATTTGAATTCTTCTGGCTATATTCACAGTAGGGGGATTGCAGGATCATATGGAAGGTCTATTTTCAGAAGTTTTAGGAATCACCATACTGTTTTCCACAGAGGAAGCACTAGTTTACACTCACCAACTGTGTAGAAGTGTTCCCTTTTTGCCACATCCTCTCCAGCAACTGTTATTTTTTGAGTTATTGATGATGGCCATTCTGACTGGAATTAGGTGGTACCTCAGTGTAGTTTTAATTTGCATATCTTTGACGACTAGTGAGGGTGAACATTTTTTCATATATCTCTTGGCTGCTCATACATCTTCTTTTGAAAACAGTTGTCATAGTCAAAAATATTTAAAACCATTTAATTCATTTTACGTGTGTAAAGCGTGTCATAAGATACTTTAAATAGAAAGTTAGTTAATTCCAATAATGGCTTTATTTTATGTGATTCACTTTAAAATACCAAAGTAAAGGTTTTGAAAGTTCATTTTCTGACATTACTGTGAGGGCCATTATAAATTTATTTTAAAAGGTAAAATACCTTAAAAAATATATTTGTGAACTCAGAGAAATAAAAAAGTTAAATTCAAATAATTTGAAATTAAATTATATGCTTAGGAAAACACAATTGGGATACAAATAATTGACAAAGCCTTCATATGCACTATATATATGAAAGATTTATAAATCTTTAATATAAAATACAGTTAAAGTGTAAGCAAAAGACAGATGGGTATTTCACAACAAAAGAAAAATAAATGGACTCATGAATTGGAAAACTCAAGTTTATAAGCACTCAATGATTTGCAGATTTAATCACATGAAATGTGATTTTATTTCTACTATACTAGAATAAATGAATAAACCTGCAACATTAAGTGTCAGTGATGTCTTGAAGGAAAGTTTTGACAATGTTGACCCAGGTCACATGTATAAGGTTGTTTACAAATGATTTACTTTTATGAAAAGGCTCTATTGTCTATCAACCCACAAATAGATCAAAATACTGTAGTGTACTAATAAAATAAATCACCACACAGCTGTGAAAGGAAACAAACTAGAATCAGATGTATTAACATGAATACATCTCACCAAGTCACAGAAGAATGTAGTTTAAATATGTAAATTGAGACACTAGTTTCTTTAAGGACCTGTAAAAAGGAAAGAAAAAAACACAAGCAATAAAATAGAAACACAAAATCAATCATGGTAGTTTCCTCTGCCTTGACTACAAGAGATAGTATCAAGGAAATATGTAGATGTAGCCTTAATGAACTCAGCACCATCCTGTACTCTAAATTAAATGATTGATATGCAAGCATTTCTTTTAATGCTTTTCACACATTTCATACATTGTACTTTGCATGTTTTGAATATTTCTTAAAATTTTGCTGCAAAGATAAGAATTTGGAAAATGTACAAATTTAACACAAGTAATAACACTTGCAATTATATACAGTTATTTCGCCAACCCCAATGTAAAAATTATGTCCAAATTTTGACAATTAAAAAAACAATAAATGAAAACAATAAATGAAAGAGCAGAATATATACAGATGAAATGAAAATTACAGAGCATGTAAATGTAAATCTGATAGAGAAATTAATGATCATTAGTCAATAAAGAATGAAGTATAATGAGAAAAACTTAGGATACATGAAAGGCATAAATGACAAGATTTTTTAAAAAGCCAGAATTATTTTTGGGGGGTTCCTCCACTAGATGAGTATCCTAGGAACCCATCAACATCAGTTAGTAATTAACATTGTTGCAAGAGGCTGTGTTCAGCTTCAGTGAATTTTTTTTTTTTTTACTGTGTTTGCCTGTTTCCTGATGGGTTGTTTATGAGTACACCTGCTCACACCACGTGGAGTGTTCAGTTTATGACCATGAACCCCATGCCCCCACCCTTTCTATTCACCTAATCTTGGCCCCAGCGACTATTTTTTTCCACAGTGAAAAATAGTCCTCAGGGAAATGTTTTCCTGATATGGAAAAGGTGAAACAGAAAACACAGAAGTACTTAAAGGCAGCCCAATTGTCAAACTTAAAAATGACTTCGAGCAGTGGAATACATGTCTTGACAGTTGTATTGCATCAAACTGTGAGTACTGACTGGACTCGGTGACTCAGCCTGTAGTCCCAGCACTTTGGGAGGTCAAAGCAAGTGAATTGTCTGATTCCACGGGTTCAAGACCAACCCAGGCAACTTGCAAGACCTTGTCTCTACAGTAAACAAACAAACAAACCAAAAAAGCCAGGTGTGGTAGCGTGCACCTGTAGTTCCAGCTACTTGGACAGCTGCAGTGGGGGGATCACCAGCACACAGCAGGTCAAGGCTGTGGAGGCCATGAGTTTGCCACTGCACTTCAGCTTGGGCAACAGAGTGAGACTCCAACTAAAAAAAAAAACTCAAAAAACCTGAGTACCTTGAAGGTTTCTGATATTTAAATATGCAAGAATATGTAGAGCTCTTGGCGGAGGCCACAGGCATGAGCACCACGCATGGTAGAAGATGGACCAGGAGGTTCCAGTTGGAGGCTGTGAGTTTGAGGTCTGGGGAGGGCTGTGAGTCTGGTCTCAGTGGGGTGCTGGATGGGGCAGGGGTGCTCCAGCAGAAGGTTGCAAGTATGGGGAGCAGGGACAGGCACGTTGAGTGGACTGAGGCTGTGATCACGCAAGGTGAAGCTGGGAAGACTGGGTGGGGTCATCACTGAGCCTGCACGTAGGGGGAGGAGACACTCCTGATTCCCCAGGCAGGTGAGAAGCAGTGCCAGCCTCTCAGTTGTTAGGTTGTGAATTTCTGTTCCTTCCATTTTCCTCATGTGTGTTTGTAGGGATATAAATTCCCCTCTTATTACAGTTTTTAAGGCATCCCAGAGATTTTGGTAAGATGTTTCTTCATTTTCATTTGTTTCCAGGTATCTTTTGATCTCTGTTTTGATTTCATCATTGACCCAGGAGTTGTTTAGCATCATGCTGTTTAGTGTCCATGTCTTTGTGGGTTTTGGGGGGATCTTGTTGGTGTCAATATTTATTTTTATTCCACTGTGGTCCGAGAAGGTGCATGGTAGGCAAATTATTATGTGTCTAGGAGTTGGTCTTCTCATTTGTTGTCTTGCAGGGGTTCTCTGAATCTC
>NW_007247664.1:0-4550 GCF_000164805.1 Carlito syrichta
CTTGGTAGCGCGCACCTGTAATTCCGGCTACTCGGAAGACTGAGGCCGAAGAATCGCTGGAGCCCAGCAGATCGAGGCTGCGGTGGCCGGGAGCGGCCACTGCACTCCAGTCTGGGCGACAGAGTGAGACTCCAATTCAAAAAAAAAAAAAAAAAAATTAAAATTGGATTGTGGTGATTATTGCACAATTTCGTAAATAGACTAAAAGCTAAAGTTTTAATAATTTAGATGAAAGAATTGTATGGTATGGGCATGCTACTAGACTTTTTAAAGCACTTTCAAAATATGGAAAACACAAGGCACACATCATTTGGGGCATTTACGTCATCAAATGTGTCTTCGGTTATATCCCTTCTTTTCAGATTATTTTCACTGTAAATGAACTTAAGAATTTATTGCATTTTGCTAATTAAGTGTAAGGTTAACTTTAGTAAGGCCTTGTGTTGCTATGCCATGCCACTTTCCAAAGTGCCCATCATGAAATTTCACACTGAATAGTTCATTTTGAGGAAGCTCGTGTGAACATTAGCAAATAATTGTGTGTTTTTTAAATCTACTGCCTAGACAGACATGTCTTCCATGGTTAGCAAACGGGGAAAAGACTATTTCTTTCTATTTAGAGCATGATAGATTTTATCCAATGATTTCTACCAATGCTATCTTTTCAAAAATTATGTTTTATTACTGTTACATAAATGTAGTTTTGTTTTCTGTTTCTTTGCTCCTGATGTCAGCTTCCACTGAGTTTTATCACTGACCAACAGCTGTCTCTATGGTTTTAATACTGCTCAATTGTGAGTCAGCACAGCTCTGTGTCTTCCTTTCAAATTCAGTTTTCTCAAGTTTTTCGATTAGTTTCTTTTTTTATTGACTGAGTTCTATCATTCTGAATATGAATGAAATAAAATTGCGTGTAGGGCAATAAGTTTTGAAGATACCGGTACCAAAACCTTCCATTTTCCCTCTTACCTTGTGGAAACAAAAATTGGATATGGGGCTAAATAGCTCTATTCTTCTAAGGCAACAACTAAAATATAAGTTATTACACGAGCTGACCCTTGTACAAGACAGGAGAGCCTGCAATGTTTGAGAGCATCTCACATGAGTTTTTATTTTTTTTGGTTTTTTTTTTTTATTTTTGAGTTGGAGTCTCACACCTGACTTCATCTCTACAATAAATCAAAAAAATTAGCCGGCCGTGGTAGCGTGCGCCTGTAGTTCCAGGTACTTGGAAGGGTGAGACGGAAGAATCACTGGATCCCAGCAGGTCGAGGCTGCAGTATCCGGGAGCGTACCACTGCACTCCAGTCCGGGCAACAGAGTGAGACTCCAGCTCAAAAAAAAAAAATAATTATAATAATTCAATAGAATGTTTTTAGTGGTAAATTATAAAAATCTACACAAATAATATTTTAAGAAAGAGAACTAATGGACAAATTATCGGGTAATAGCTGCATTCTGCTTAATTTTGAGCTTAAAAAGTCCTTTATCTGGTTGCTTAATGATGCCATCAGGTACCAAACTTCCTTTCATGGCTTTGCTCTTTAATTTTCTTCCCTCAACTGAAGGCAGAATCTTTCTCTGGTTGTGGGTTTGCTGCCAGGAACAATCAAGGCTATTGGCATTCTCATTTATGCCTTTAGTAGGCAGAGAGGCTTTTCTCTCAATTATAGCCAAAAACTCTTGACCTTCACTCATATTAGATAAGTGTGGATTACATTTCTCTTCTGAACCAATTACTGTTTCTAAATTGGTTTTAGTTTCAACTATTCAGTTCCATCTACATCCTGTGTTTTTTTCAATAATGATAGTCATTACATGTAATTGTAATCTCGTATGATTTTACTCCCATGATGCATAGCATGGCGTCTGCTGCTCAGTAGGTACTCACCAAAATTTAACAAATGAGTGACTGAGTAAAATGAATGAACACATGAATGAGTAGAAGCAAAAATAAATGTACATCATAAATAATGATGGGTGCCATGGTTTGAATGTTTGTATCTCCTCCAATATTTATATTGAAACTTAATCCCCAAGGCAATAAAATTGAGGTGATTGAGTCATGAGGCTGGAGCTCTCATGGGTGCGAATAGCAACCTTATCAAAGAGTTTAAAGGAAACATCCTAGGCCCTTTCCAATCACCACCACAAGATGACACAGAAATCAAGGTGCCATCTTGCAATTAGTGAAAGTAGTCTCACCAGAAACTAAATCTGCTGAAACCTGGATCACAAACATCCCAACCGTCACAACTGTGAGAAATACATTTTTATTTTGTATAAGTTACCCAGATTTGGGTATTTTTTAATGGCAGCAGGAAAGTGTAAGGCAGAAATTGGTGAAAAGTGAAGGGTATTGTTATAACAAATAGCTAAAAATATAAAAGCTCCGGCGAGACCTCATCTCTACAATAAATCAAAAAATTAGCTGGGCATGATAGAGCGTGCCTGTAGTTTCAGCTACTTGGAAGTCTGAGGCAGAAGGATCGCCGGAGCTCAGCAGGTCGAGGCTGCAGTGGCCGGGAGCGAACTGTGCACTCCAGTCTGGGCGACAGTGTGAGACACCAACTCAAAAAATTTAAAAAATAAAACAAATAAAAGCTCCTTTAGAACTGGGTAATGGGTAGAGGCTGATCAAGTCTGGGAGTGGATGCTAGAAAGAACCTATATTGCCAAGAATAATTTTTTTTTTTTAGTTAAAACTTTTAATTGTAAGGATTGAACAGTGGTTTCTACACAAACCAATCCACAATCACAGCTTTTTGTAGTGTCCAGATGCTAATTTGAATAAAGGTAACACATACTAATTCTACTTTTTGGGTTTTTTTGAGTTGGAGTCTCACTCTGTCACCCAGGCTGGAGTGCAGCTGCAGGCTCACAGCCACCGCAACCTCAGACTGCCAAACAGAGACGAGCCTTCCACCTCACCCTTCCAAGTAGCTGGAACTACAGATACACGCAACCATGCCTGGCTAGTTGTTTTGATACATTGTAGAGATGAGGTCTCTACCAGTTGCCAGGCTGGTCTCAAATCTCCAGACTTAGAAAATCACTAATGTGATTAACACTGTTCAGTATCTACATAAAATTGATTCTGCACATAGTTAAATACACAAAAGAAGACAATGACAGTACAATCACCAATAATTAAACCAAAGGTGTAATTTTTGAAATCACGTAATATGACAGGAAAAATCCTAGCTCTCTTACAGTCTAACTTAAAACAGTCTAGTCTTTTTCTATTTGAGATCCAAATAAATTTCCTTTTTTTCTATCTAAACATAATTTGAGGCTTTGACGTAAATCTGAATTCAAACGATATATTTTGTCAAGCGTTTCCAAAAAATTTTCAGCTCTGTTTCAGAGATAAACCCTCTTGTTGTGTGTGTGAGTGTATGTGTGTGTGTGTATTTGTATATTTTTTTCTTCCAACATAATTGACAAATGTATGAAGTTAATAGGCCAATCATGGAACCATGGTGCTACTAATTACATTAAAATATAAAGCCATTGATTATTTCAAAGTGTTCCTGAATGGTGGTAGAAGAAATGGGATACAGAATCTATGAACATATAAAATCACTAAGAGTTCAGAAATTAAGCTTACATAAGGAAAGCGTGTTCTGTTCTTTTCTTTGGAGGAGAGATTACAAAATTGTGATTTGTCACAAAAATATTCTGTACAAAATCTCCAAAATTAGCCCAAATGGTAATGACTGAAACTTAAATTGAAAACTGTACCCAACTAGGTCTTTATTGTGACTATGCCAGTTTTTGCTTGTTGGCCTGCAGGTTTGCACTGAGGTAATAAACCCTTTATCTCTTCCTCTACATGAAAAACAAAAAGAAACAAGCAAACAAAATTACTACAGTTTCATTCTTCATGGATGATTTTCATAATGCCTGATTTATAAATATTTTTTAAAAAGGATTCATGAATTGCCATATCTGTCTGCAGAGGTTTATTCTTTAAAGTACTATGTTTTATTTGATCTAATCATGATATATCTGTATTGATAGAATTTGAAATTTCTTTCTTTTTTGTTTTTGAGTTGGAGTCCCACTCTGTCGCCCAAACTGGAGTGCAGTGGCTGCTCCCTGCCACAGCAGCCTCGACCTGCTGGGCTCTGGTGCTCCTTCTGCCTCACTCTTCCCAGTAGCTGGAACTACAGGCGTGCACTGCCACACCTGGCTGATTTTTTTGATTTATTGTAGAGATGAGGTTTCACCAAGTTGCCCATGCGGGTCTTGAACCCGCAGGATCAGGCAATCCCTCTCACCTCAGCCTCCAAGGCGCGGGATTACAGGCTGAGCCACCAGCCCGGTTGTAGAATTTGAAATTTCTAAGCCATGCTTTTGTAAAGTAGTTTTCCTCCTCTGAAGTTCATTTGATGGAAAAAGATACACAAGGAGTGATCAACCCAAAAGAATAAAAGGTAGATCAGATGTATCTAATTTCACCACACATATTGAGCTATGGTAGTTTTTTTAATTTGGTTTGGGTTATTTTTCCCCTGGTAATTGCGCAAAAGTGTATGTGTTAAAAT
>NW_007247664.1:4813-8163 GCF_000164805.1 Carlito syrichta
CATTTTAGAGAATTTCTGTGATAATGATACTGTGATTCTATATTTTACAATGCTCTTACTGATTTGTTGTTAAGGGCTTCTAACCTTTTCTCCATAAAATGTTAAGCCAGGTGTCTGATTTAAAATAAAGGCTAACGATGGATAGAAAAATATGCAAGTCAATATGTGCTTTTTTGCGCTATGTGAACTAAAGAGAGGAAGAATCTTCTAATTCATACAGAATATATATTATATAATGCATATCTCTCGTGTTGGAGTGTGTGTGTGTGTGTGATTTTCTTGAAAGAAAAGGCATCAGGGAGAAGAAATGTCAAATAGATATTTTGAATTGTGACCAAAAGCTTATGTATAACTAGTTTTTCTTTTCTTTAAAGAAAACAATGTATATGTAGAAGGACGATTCTTTCTAGAGTAACTAAGAATTTCCAATTGACAAAAGAATTTCTGTTTTCTTTCTTAGTGAGAAAAGAATATGATTTCCAAATCTGTAAGCTCTTGGTGGCAACTCCAGGGATTTGTTTTAGATATAGATTCAGCTATCAATCGGTCTCTTTTTCCTCAAAGAGGCATGCAATGCCTGTGCTTCTTGGGTTTGCTTAGCGTAAGTAGAAAGGAATGGTGGTATCATTTACCTGTGTATTCAGGAATGCAATGATTATTAACAGGTTGCCATTTTCAAACAGTATTTACACATCTTTTTTCCCCTTGTTTATTCTTTCTGCCCAGCGCGTCAGTTGCAGAAATTTCAGTCTTTCGCCTCCTCCTCTCCCCCTCAGTCTTCTGCAGTTGTAGTTGTTACTATGAACATTACAATTTAATATGGAGTCTGCTCCCAAGCCCGATGCATTTCATCAGTTTTATCTGCTTTTCTAAGGTTGTAGAGTCTCAGAGGATCCCACAATCACATGGAAGTATCTTCTGTCTTAATATTTGTAGATAAAAATAAGAATAAAAATCAAAACCACAACTCATGCCTAACTGGATCTTTGACTTTAGTCCTTTTGACTTTCATCTCAAGTTTTTACTCTGTTACTATAAGTAGAGTTGGAGTCATTGTGAAAGAACTTCATGCTTCTTTGTAAAAATTAGGTGTTTGGCAGGACTTTGTTTTACTGCACTAAGGGATTCCTTTGTTACAGGGAACATACTGTTAAATATATATATATTTATTTATTTGTTGAGTTGGAGTCTCACTCTTTCCCAGACTGGAGTGCAGTAGCCACTCCCGGCCACCGCAGCCTCGACCTGCTGGGCTCCGGTGATCCTTCCGCCTCAGCCTTCCAAGTAGCTGGAATGACAGGTGCACACTACCACGCCCAGCTGATTTTGGATTTATTGTAGAGATGAGGTCTTGCCAAGTTGCCCAGATGGGTCTCGAACCCACGGGATCAGGCAGTCCACTCACCTCAGCCTCCCAAATGTTTGGGATTAGGCTAATTATATATTTAACAGGTAAATATATTCAGGTTTAGCACAGAATATACTGTTAATTATATATTTATTCTAAGTTAATTCTTTTTTTGACATGCAAAAATGATACTTTGAGAAGTGCTTTTTGATAGTTTCTTTATCTTGTTCTATAGGAAATGCTGCTTTTAAGATAATTGTCGAGGGGATTAACTTGTTACCTGAGTTTCCTTGTATTTTTTTTATTCCTCATAAATTTTGTTTAGTCGCAATGGCTCCTGAAAATAAATCTAACAAGTAAGATGCTTAGTAAGATGGCTGATTTATTTGCCTGATGTTTAGATACATTCACACAGAAACTGAACATCAGTTTGTTGGTTTTTGTTCCTTCTTTCGTTGCAGGTAGTTCAAGGTGACCTTTGTGGGGGAAATACTTTTAATGGCAAATTCACCTCATTGTTTAAAGAAAGCAGACCCAAATCCTTTTATGCCACAGCAGAATTACTGAAGGTTTTCAGTAAATTGAAATGTGATAAATCATGTTGTATTAAAATTAAGTAGGGGGTTATTAGCTAAAGAACATTTGTGTGAATAATTTGCACATTGTAAATTCTTTTGCATAATACATTACATACTGTAAACTGTTAAGGTTACTGTAAAACAAAGCTGAATCTTATTGGTAGCTGCTAAAATAGAAAACGATTCATAATTTTTAATTGACTGTTTTGTCTTTTGACTTTGTATTTTAGAAATAAGTGTAATTTTTCAGGAGTGACAAGACACGATGGGAGTTATGTGTTGGTACCATTTGTGACCTTTTCTCACTGTGCTAATGGCACTATGATTTTAGGCTATAATCAGGCATCCTTATCACTTGAGAAAATATTGACTTGTGACTTGAGGTCACCCCAAATGTGCACATGAGCATAATTGTGAGAATGTTTACTGATTCACTAGCCTGGCTTATATTGTTTTACAAATTAGTTTTATGTTTCATCACGAAAATTTCAGTTGATTTGATTCAGTTGTTTGCAGTGATCTTCAGAAATCATCATTTATGTCTGTGTCTCCTCAGCTCTTCTTTCAAATATTAAACTTAAATTTCAATTTTCAATTTGAAAGATAAAAAAGAGTGTAGTGATCTCTGTGCCTATTTGGAAAGAAAATTATTTTCAAGTTGGATAAAGATGTATTTGACATAGTGCATAATGTGAACTTAAACCTAGTGTTTAGGTTGTTAATTTATTACTACCTTTTGACATGAAGGTGAGTTTTGAGCATTGATTGTTTCTTAAGTTTCTCTTTTTTAAATATTTGTTTATTATATAGTTGTGGGGCACAATTCCAGGTTAAGTATACAAACATTGATTATACAGGTAAATTTGTTGATGATGTATGCCCCTCCTTCCCCTAGCAGTTTCCCTAAACTGCCAATCCCATCCCCGTCCCCTGACAGTTTTCCATTACTGCCAAACACTTTCTCATAGTATTACAATTGGTCAGGCTCCCCTTATGAGTGAGATCATATGGTATTCTGTTCTTTGTTTCTGTGATAGACTATGTATACACAATCTATCCAAATTGCTGCCAAGTCCATATATTTGTCCTTTATAGACGCATGATATTCCATTGTGTATATATACCACATTTTCTTTATCCAGTCCAGCTTCAATGGGCAATGTTGTTGGTTCCATATTTTTGCTATTGTGAATAGAGCTGCAAACAAACATACGTGTGCAGATATATCTTTTTGGTAGAATGATTTGAGTTCCTCTGGCTATATTCCCATTAGGGGAATTGCTGGGTCATATGGAAGATCAATTTCTAGTTCTTTTAAAAATGGCCACTTTGTCTTCTTAAGAGTTTACATAGTTTGCATTTCCACTAGCAGTGTAGAAGCCCTTCTTTTTTTCCACATCCTTGCCAACATCTGTTGTCTTATT
>NW_007247665.1:0-20777 GCF_000164805.1 Carlito syrichta
AGAGCCCAGCAGGTCGAGGCTGCGGTGGCCGGGAGCGGCCACTGCACTCCTGCACTCCAGTCTGGGTGACAGAGTGAGAATCCAACTCAAAAAAAAAAAAGAAGGCTGAGGTGGAAGGATCAACTGAGCCCAACAGGTCGAGACTGCAGTGACTGTAAGCATGCCAGTGCACTCCATCCTGGGTGACAGGAGTGAGATTCCAACTAAAAAAAAAAACCTATAATTTCTGACTTGGCATGGTGGCTGTAATCCCAGCACTTCGGGAGGTGGAAGTATGAGGAATGCCTGAGTCCAGGGGTTCAAGAACAGCCTGGGCAACTTGGTGAGACCTCCTCTCTATAATAAATCACAAAAACTAGCCATGCATGGTGTTGTTTGTCTGTAGTTTCAGCTACTTAGAAGACTGAGGTGGAAGGATTGCCTGAGTCCAGCAGTTCAAGGCTGCGGTGGCCATAAGCATGGCACTGCCCTCCTGCCTGGGTGACAAGAGACTCCAATTTTAAAAAATTAACATTAAAAGTAATTATTAAAATGTTTCTTTAATATGCTAAAATAAATCCATATTACCTTACTGTTATAGTTAAAATTCATTTTTAAGATAGCCTTAGGAGTTGGGTATGGTGGCTCATGCCTATAATCCCAGCACATTGGGAGGCTTAGATGAGAAGATTACCTCAGCCCATGGGTTCAAGAACAGCCTGGGTAACTTGGCAAAACCTCAGTTCTATAATAAATTTAAAAAAATTAGTCAGGCCTTGTGTTGTGTTCCTGTATTTCCAGCTATTTGGAAGGCTGAGGTGGAAGAATCATCTGAGACCAGCAGGTTAAGTTGTGGTGGCCGCGAGTGAGCCACTGCACTCCAGCCTGGGTGACAGAGTGAAAGACTCCAACTCAGTAGAAATGATAGCCTTAGGAAAAAATTAATTTGTATTCATAAACTATTAGAAAAAATTGTCCATTTAATGTTAAAGTACAATCCAAATGCCAATTGAATTTATGTGACCTATTAAAGCCTAAGAATACAGATTTCTAGTTCTATTTCTAAGAATACAGTTTTTTGCAGTAGGGCACTCCCATTTAATTAAAAATTTGACAGGAACAGAAACCTTAGTTGAAAGTATTTTTTTTTTTCAGACATTTGGAGACACATTATTGTTTTGTTCCATTCAATATCAATTCAGGTATCATTGATGTCTTTCTTTTAGTTGTGGTTACAGTTTGTTGCCCAGGATGGAGTATAATGGCTCAATCATGGCTTATCACAGCCTCCACCTCCTGGCTTAGGCTATTCTCCTCAGCTTCTGAGTCACTGGAACTCAGCCTGCTGGGCTCAAGTGATCTTCTAGCCTCAACCTTCCAAGCAGCTGGAACTAGAGGTGCACACTACCAAGCCCAGCTTATTTTTTGATCTATTGTAGAGACAGGTCTCTCCAAGTTGCCCAGGCTGGTCTGAAACCCATGAACTCAGACAATCCTCTCACTACAGCTTCCCAAAGTGCTGGGATTACAGGCTTGAGCCATCACAACTGGCTGAAGAAAGTTTAAATGGATATAAACTATCTTAACCAGCCAGGTTCAGAGGCTCAGTCTGTAATCCTGTGATTTGGGAGACCAAGGTGAGTGGATTGCCTGAGCCCACGGTTTCAAGACCTGCCTGGGCAACTTGGCGAGACTTCAACTATACAATGAATCAAAAAATTAGCCAGGCATGGTAGCGCACACCTGTGGTTCCAGCGACTTGGAAGGCTGAGGTGGAAGGAGTCCAGCAGGTCGAGGCTGCCATGGCCAGGAGCAGCCACTGCACTCCAGTCTGGTCAATAGAGTGAGACTCCAACTAAAAAAAAAACAAAAACAAAAACAAAAAACTTAATCAAAAAGATTGGCTTTGCTTCCCATTAAGTAAGATTTTTGAAATGTGATATTAAAGAATTTAAAATTAGAACTGTGCAATATCCTTTTTTTTTGAGTTGCAATCTCACTCTGTCACCCAAGCTGGAGTGCAGTAGCATGATCACACCCACTGCAGTCTCAACCTGCTGGGCTCAGTTGATCCTTATGCCTCAGCCTTCCAAGTAGCTGGAACTACAGGAACATACCACCATGCCCGGCCAATTATTTGATTTATTTTTGAGATGAGTTCTCACCAAGTTGCCCAGGCTGGTGTCAATCTCATGGGTTCAGGTAATCTTTCCTTGGCCTTCCACAGTGCTTGGATTATAGGTGTGAGCCACTGTACCCACCCTACAATATTCTTAATTATATTTTTTATTAAAAAATGAAGTTCTTACATAAGATTTGCATACTATATTTTCTTCATGAGTATTTATGTGAAATATGATAGCTGCAAATTCAGTCTCTAAAATAGAAGATACCTTACAATATGTGAGCTACAAGTCAACATCTGGAATTTAGAAAAAACATTATAGGCTAGGATAAAATAATGTATAAGTGTGTAGATAATAAAATGCAGAACAATAACTACATATTGGCTTGGGGCAGTGTCTCATGCCTGTAATCCCAGCAGTTAGGGAGGCTGAGGTGAGATGATTGCCTGACTCCAGAGGTTCAAGTGCAGTCTGGGAGACTTGACAAGACCTCATCTCTACAATAAATCAAAAAGTTAACCAGGCATGGTAATGCATGCCTGTAGTTCTAGTTACTTTGTAGAGTGAGGCGTAGGGATGGCTTGAGCTCAGCAGATCAGGCTACGGTGGCCAGGAGCATGCCACTGCACTCCAACCTGGGTAACAGAATGAGACTCCAACAAACTCAAAAAAAGAAAAAAAAATCCACATAAAACAGGATAAAAATAATAAAATTATACAAAAAATACACAATGCTAGCACAATGTTAAGAAAAAATGTGAAAAGACATACTTAAGAATAAACAGCATAAAAACTATTGATATAGGTTTTTAAGGCCCTAGATGGTAATATAAATAACTTATTAGCCGGGTGTGGTAGTACACGCCTGTAGTTCCAGCTACTTGGAAGGTTGAGGTGAAGGATCGCCAGAACCCCAGCAGGTCGAGGCTGCGGTGGCCGGGAGTGTGCCACTGCACTCCAATCTGGGCGACAGAGTGAAACTCCAACTCAAAAAAAAAAAAAAAAAAAATATATATATATATATATAAATAACTTTATAGTAATAAATTAGAAACTTGAGATAAAAAATAACTTCTGTAAAATGCAGACTACCAAAACTGATGTAAGAATTATTGGAATCTCATACAATAAAGTTTAAATATTTGATAACAGATAGGGCATGGTGGCCCAAGCCTACAATCCCAGCACTTTGGGAGGCCAAAGTGAGAGGATTGTCTGAGCTTGCAGGTTCAAGACCAGATTGAGCAACTTGGCAAGACCTCATCTCCACAATAAATCAAAAAATTAGCCAGGTGTGGCAATACGTGTCTGTAGTTCCAGCTACTTGAAAGGCTGAAACATAAGTATTGCCTGAATCTAGCAGGTTGTGGCTGGAAACAGAGTAAGACAATGATTCAAAAAAAAAAAAAGACTAGCATCTTAATGACCCAAATTGTGTTGTTTGTGTATTTGCTTGTTTTTTTCCCAGGTCAGGGGCAAAGGGAGCTGAGATCAAGAGCTGAATTAGAACTGCAGACATCTGGGCACCGGTGGAGTCCAGAAAAGTCATGAAGTCTGTCCTTGGTTCATGGTCACTTTGTTTATTTAACCAGAGTTAGTGCACATATAGCCCTTTCTCAGACTTAGTCTGGCCACCTGTATATTTGTTCCTACCTCATCTTTTTAGCATTTCTTTTTGTTTTTGTTTTTTGAGTTGGAGTCTCACGTTGCCACTGCAGCCTTGCCCTACTAGGCTCAGGTGATCCTTCTGCCTAAGCCTTCCAAGTAGCCAGAAGTACAGGCACACGCAACTATGCCCAGATTATCATTTGATTTATTATAGAGAAAAGACCCTGCCAGTTGCCCAGTCTGCTCTCAAACCCCTGAGTTCAGGCAATCCTCTTTTTCGGACTCTGAAAGTGCTGGTATTACAGACTTGAGTCACCTTACCTGGACAACTTTAGCATTTCTAGTTTATTTACTACACACAAGACCAGACAGAGGTGAGAAACTGCTTGCATCTAAAATGGAGCTCATTTTGTTACTCTGTTGATGTTTCACTGTTACATTGATGGTTGGTTAAGTTTTGTTTTCCTCTCAGTATTTTAGAAGACATTTATTTGATTTTGTTGAGTGACTGGCTTCTGGGCACTTTCAGACAAATTACTGGTCTTTAGTGGAAAAGGGAGAAATGATTCCAGTACTGTGGATTATCTTCCATTTGTGAGGAAAGGACAATCCCAAAGGACAAGGAAAACCCACCCCATGGAGATGGTGTAGGAACCTAGGAAGCAAAAAAGCACAGAAGAGCAAGTGCAGGGTCTCTGGAGAGTGTGGTCACCAAGCAACTCAGTGAGCAGGATGGGAGGGGAGAAATATCCAAGGGACAGGATGGTCTGACTTGGAACTTGAATCAGGCATGTCTGTGTGTCAGTCAGCACCACCTCTGCCTATGTTTGTCACATTGGAAAGATTCATCCACTTATTTCAACTTTAGTTTTCCATTAGCTGCAAAATATATTGATCAGTAGTGGTTGAGAATTTAAAATAAAATTTAAAGAGGCAAGAAAAAAAGTAGATTTCAGAAAAAGATCTAGTTTTATATTCCATTTGTTTTGAAAAATGTTATTTACCTGTTTTATTTAGCAGAGTGAGTAGTAAGAGTCTGTGGTCTGTTATATTGCCTGCAATTTGAACTAGAATCTGAATGCATTGCTTTGCGAGTTCTACCTGGGAAAAAAATAGAAAAAAGTTTCCCTTAGAGCCTTCTCCAGTCCTGTCCCCATCCCCTCTCAGGACTAAACAGATGAGCCAGAGATTTGAGTAGTTGTTCAAGTGACTCTTCAGTGTGAGTGCTCACAATTTTTCATTTCTTTTTTTTTTTTTTGAGTTGGAGTCTCACTCTGTTGCCCAGACTGGAGTGCAGTGGCACACTCCCAGCCACTGCAGCCTCGACCTGCTGGGCTCCAGTGATCCTTCCACCTCAACCTTCCAAACTACAGGTGCATGCTACCACACCTGGCTCATTTTGATTTATTGTGGAGATAAGGTCTCGCCAAGTTGCCCAGGCGACTCTCAAACCCATGGGCTCAGGTAATCCATTCACCTCAGCCTCCCAAATCATGGGATTACAGGTTGAGCCACCAAGTCTGGCTAATTTTTCATTTCATTTCTTTTTTCTTTTGAGTACATGTCTCAACATGTCCCGCAGATGGACTCTAGTGGCATGATCATGGCCACTGTGGCCTTGACCTGCTGGGCTCAAGTGATCCTTCTACCTCAGGCTTCCAAGTAACTGGAACTACAATCATGTGCCAACACATCCTAGCTAATTTTTTTATTCTTTAGAAATTTGGTCTCATCCAGTTGCCCAGACTTGTCTCAAACCCGTGGATTCAGGCAATTCTTTCACTTTCACCTCCCAAAGTACTAGGATTACAGGGGAGAGCCACACTGCCTGACACACAATTTTCTGCAAGCCCAAAAGCAGATAAATGGCAGCTGAGAACTGTAAATTTGAGGGTCTTCATTGCTTTCTTTTTTATTAACACCTCTGTTTCTAGAACCATTCCACCCAGAAACCTGTTCTTCATTCCTGCAGATGCAGAAATTGCTCTTCAAATTATAAATAAGTAAATACAAGTCTGGGCATGGTGGTTCAAGTCTCTAATTCCAGCAGTTTGGGAGGTCAAGGTGAAAGGATTGTATGAGCCCATTTGTTCAATACCAGCCTGGGCAACATCGTGAGACCTTGTCTCTACCATAAATCAAAAAATTAGCTGGGCATGGTAGCACACAATTGTAGTTCCAGCTACTTGGAAAGTTGAGGCAGAAGGATCACCTGAACCCAGCAAGTTGAGGCTGTGTTGGCCATGAGTGTGCCACTGCTCTCCTGGCTGGGTGACGGTTGAGACTCCAACTAAAAAAAATAAAAAGAAAGTGAATACGGACACATGAAAAATCTTTCTGGACTATACTCCCCTTATTCTCTCTGTACCCCTCAAATCTTTTAATTTTTAACCTTTATTTCCATCTTTTATATTTAACCTATGAATTTTCTTATTAAATCAATGATACAGAAACAAAAAGAAATAGGCGGGTTCCTTCAACTCTGGGAATTAGGCTACACTTAGTACCCATGACCCAGGGTGCTAGGAGGATTCACTCCCATACAGTGTGACTGTGGTTTCCAGCACAGTGCACCACATCATACTTCTGAGTGCATAGTGCATTCTTCATATACCCTGCCCTAGCACATATGTCCAGGTTGTTTTTCAAGGGCAGACCTCCTTAGACATCGCTGTCCTCTCCATCCAGCCTCTAAACTCTAAAGGGTCAGCAGAGGATGTGATCTTTTGGAATAGAGATCGGTTGTCTTCATTTGGATCTAAAGTATTTGTATCGTGATAAGAGAGACCCTTCAAGCTGGGTCTGCTTTCTCTAGCTGAGTGCTGCTGACTGTGGGTACAGGTGGCACAGATCCACATTCACAGGAGACTTGTTTTAAAAGTGTATTTAGGGATGCATTAAAACCTGCAGGGGCACAGTTCCTTAGAATGAGACCCCAAATACCACAAAATTTATGTGCAAATTCAAGCTTCAGAGGTGATGCTTGGCTATCTGGTTTTCAGTCCAGGCTTCCAATTAAAATCACATGGCCATTAAATTTAATTTACAAATATAAGGGTTATTCTGAACACGTAGGAGTGATTTGGGGTTTGACTTGTCCAGATAATCTAAGCTGATAATACCGAAGGAGGACGAAGAGGAGGAAATGGCTGGCAAATGTGTCCCAGGTCTGGGGCTGTGTCTACTGTTCTTCCTGGAATATAATGATTTGACAGCTTGCAAACATTTACTTCTCTACTTCCGATGGTCCTGCCTAATGAGTTTCATTTAAATAAATTTTGTTCATGTGATAGTCAAGGGTTATGGAAAAAAACTTCTCCCAACATGGCAGAGCCTTCTCTCTGTTGTTTATTCAAGCTGCTTAGCTTCCGTAAACAGTTCTCACCATGCATTTATGACCTGTAGTACTAAAAACATTTCCTTGTGGCTGTGGAACATGAAAAGGCATAGATACTTAAGAATCCCATAGGAGATGGTGTAGATCCTCAGATAAAATTGAAGGACAAGAACTTGTACTATTAAGGTTCTGTCTGGATACTCCATCAACTCCATGCAGAACACAGTTAATAAAATACACATGTAAATAGGATGGCAGTTATTTCCCAGAATAACCAAGGAAGGTCTGAATAAAGAACAATTAGGCTGGGCTTGGTGGCTCAGCCTGTAATCCCAACAGTTTGGGAGGCTTAGGTGAGTGAATTGCCTGAGACTGTGGGTTCAAGACCAGCCCGGACAAGTTGGTGAGACCTTGTCTCTACGATAAATATAAATTAGCTGAGGGTGGTAGTGCATGCCTGTAGTCCTGGCTACTTGGAAGGATGAGGTGGAAGGATCACTGGAGCCCAGCAGGTCATAGCTGGGGTGGTCCTGAGCATGCCAATGCACACCAGCCTGGGGAAGAGAATGAGACACAAACCTCAAAAACAAAATTAAAAAAAAAAGGAGCAACAATGCCAGTAAACACATTGGTGTTAGACAAGTTGGTGGAAGTGTTCTGAGTCTGGAGATTGCTTTTGACTTTTTTTTCTTCACTTTTCCAGTAAGTTTTTATTACTAGTTAAATCATGATTCAGGGTCCCAAAGCAGGGAACACCATGTACCCTTTAGCCACCCTGGGAGAAGGACAGAGGATATAGCAGAGGTGGGAGGCAACCAGTTCAGATCTTCCCAGGAAATATGCCCTCATCCCGGCGGTCATCCTAGGTTGAGACCCAGGATATGGGGCAGAGTGACTTGTACACATGCTGATACCATTCACACAGAGACAACACCCCCTTTAGCAGTCATTGCCTTCTCACAGTGGTGGAAGTCTAGGTAGTTCTGCCACCAGTTCCTGGTTTGGTTCTGGTTGGGGAAGCGGCTGTCAAAAGGGGCAGTCTTGTAGTTCTTGATTTTGGTCTTGATGTCTTCTGCCATGGAACTGACTCCTAAAGATGCCCCCGATGCACATCACTGCACAATGTGCGATTTCTTTTGTTAACAGAGTCCCTTTACAACAGGTCATTCAAACTAAGGCAAATGGTGAAAGCAGAATTGGAGTGGCCACTGCATTCCAGTCTGGGTGACAGAGTGAGACTCTAACTCAAAAAAATAAAAAATAAAAACAAAAAATAAACACACAGTTTTGGGTAGCTGCTCCCAGTAACTCTTCAGATAGGGTACTCACAATTTTTTCTTTTCTTTCTTTTTTTTCTTTTGAATTGGAGTCTGAATCTGTCACCCAGGTGGACTATATTGGCATGATCACGGCCACTGTGTCCTTTACCTGTTAGGCTCAAGTGATTCCTGCCACCTCAGGCTTCCAAGTAACTGAACTATAGGTGTGTGTCATCACAGCCTGGCTAATGTTTTGATTTCTGTAGAAATGAGGTCATCAAATTGCCCAGACACGTCTCAAACCCCTGGATTCAGGCAATCCTTTCATTTTCACCTCCCAAAATGCTAGGATTACAGGGAAGAGCCACAGTGTCTGACACACAATTTTCTGCAAGCCCAAAAGCAGATAAACAGCAGCTGATAACTGTAAATTTGGGGGTTTCTGTTGCTTTTCCATTAAGACCTGTGTTTCTAGAACCATTCCACCCAGCAACACGTTCTTTATTTCTACAGATCCAGAAATTTCTCCTAAGGTTACAAAAAATAAATACAAGGCCAGGCATGGTTGCTCAAGCTACTAATCCCAGCACTTTTGGAGGCCAACATGAAAGGATTGCCTAAGCCTGTGGGTTCAAGACCAGCTTGATCAACATGGTGAGACAATGTCTCTACAATAAATCAAGTAATTAGCTGGGGAACGATAGCATTCACCTGTAGCTCCGGCTACTTGGAAGGGTGAGGTGGAAGGATCACCTGAACCCAGCAAGTCAAGGCTGCAGTGACCATGAGCATACCACTGTACTCCAGCCTGGGTGACAATTGAGACTCCAACTAAAAATAAAAATAAAAAAGTAAATACGAACACAACATGAAAAATCCTTCTGAACTATACTAACTCCCTTCTCTCTGTATCCCTCCCATCTTTTTATATTTAACCTTTATTCCCATCTTTTATATTAAACTACATATTCTTATGAAATCAATGATACAGAAACAATGAGAAATAGGCTGTTTTTCAACCCTGGGAATGAGGCTACACTTTGTACCTATGACCCAGGATGCTAGGAGGATTAACTCCCATTCATTGTGTTTGTGGTTTCCAGCACAGTGCTCCACAGCATACTTCTGAGTGCATAGTGCATGCTTCCTATACCCTGCCCAGGTTGTTTTGCAAGGGCAGACCTTGTTAGACATTGCCGTCCTCTCCATCCAGCCTCTGTAAACTCTAAAGGGCTAGCAGAGGATGTGATCTTTTGGGAAGGAGATTTGTTGTCTTCTTCTTTTGGATATAAAGTATTTGTGTTGTGATGAGACCTTGCAAGCTGGGCCTGCTTTCTCTGAGCGCTGCTGACTGTGGGTTCAGGTGTCACACATTCACATTCACAGGAGACTGTTTTAAAAGCATATTCAGAGCCAGGCTCGGTGGCTCAGCCTGTAATCCCGTGCCTTTGGGAGGCTGAGGTGAGTAGATTGCCTGAGCCCGTGGGTTCGAGACCCACCTGGGCAGGCAAGACCTCATCTCTACAATAAATCAAAAAATCAGCTGGGCATGGTAGCGCATGCCTGTAGTTCCAGCTACTTGGAAGGCTGAGGCAGAAGGATAGCCAGAGCCCAGCAGGTCGAGTCTGCGGTGGCCGGGAGCGGCCACTGCACTCCAGTCTGGGCGACAGAGTGAGACTCCAAATCAAAAATAAATAAATAAATAAAAGCATATTCAGGGATGCATTAAAACCTGCAGAAGCACAGTTGCTCAGAATGAGATCCCAAATACAAGATTTATGGGCAAATCCAAGCATGAGAGGTTATGCTTGGCTAACTGGTTCTCAACCTGGGCTTCCAATTAGAATCACATGCCAGGTTGAATTTAACTGACAAACATAAGGCTTATTCTGAATATGTAGGTGTGACTGGTGATGTGACTTGTCCAGATAATCTCAACTGAGAAGAAATCCCAGAGGTGGAAATGGCTTTTAAATGTGTGCCAGTTCAGGGGCTGTGTCTACTTTTTCTACTGGAATATGATTTGACAGCTTGCAAAACTTTACTCCTCTACTTCTGATGGTCCTGCCTAATGGGTGTCTTTCAAATAAGTTTTGTTTGTGTGATAGTCAAGGGTTATGGAAACACTTCTCCAAACATGGCAGAGCCTTCTCTCTGTTGTTCATTCATGCTGCTTAGCTGCCACAAACAGTTCTCACCATAAATTTATGACATGTAGTATTAAAAACATTTCCTTGTGGCTGTGGAACATGGAAAGGCATAGATGCTTAAGATTCCCATTGGAGATGGAGTAGATCCTCAGATAAAATAGAAGGATGGGAACATGTACTATTAAGATTCCATCTGGATACTCCATTAGCTCCATTCAGAACACAGTAAATAAAATTCACATGTAAACAGGATGGCACTTACTACCCAGAATAACCAAGGAAGGTCTGAATGAAGAGTAATTGGGCTGAGCTTGGTGGCTCAGCCTGTAATCCCAACAGTTTGGAGGCTTAGGTGAGTGAAATGCCTGAGACAGAGGGTTTGAGATCAGTCTGGACAAGTTGGTGAGACTCTGTCTCTACAATGAATTAAAATTAGCTGGGCATGGTAGTGCATACCTGTTGTCCTGGCTACTTGGAAGGCTGAGGAGGTAGGATCACTGGAGCCCAGCAGGTAATCGCTGCAGTGGCCCTGAGCATGCCACGGCACTCCAGCCTGGGGAACAGAATGGGATGCAACCCTCAAAAAAAAAAAAGTAGCAATGCCAGTAAACACATTGGCATTAGACAAGTTGGTGGAAGTGTTCTGAGTCTGGAAATTGTTTTTGACTTCTTTTCTTAACAGAGTCCCTTTACAGCAGGTCACTCAAACTAAGGCAAATGGTGGAAGCAAAACTGGTACCATATAGCCACATTTTAGAGAAATAAAAATGTAAACCATTAGACAGAAATTCACGTGTCTTACTGTCAAGCTATACTCAGTGTCCCAACTGTCCTGCTTTTTCTCCATCCCCTTCACCTGTTTGTTCTATGCCACCTTAGACAGCGAGACCAGATCCTCTTCTTCCACCTCATCCTAAAATTCTTATGATGAAGTCAGCAATAATGAAGAACTTCATAATGACCTGCTTTCATTTAATGAATAGCAAAGATACCTTTTCCTCTTCATGATTTTCTCATTTTCTTTTGAATTCAGTATGTACTTCTGCAGCCTTACTACATGGGTGTATTGTGTGATGGTGATGTTTAAGCATTTATTGAAACTATCCC
The DNA here is from genome assembly GCF_000164805.1 of Carlito syrichta. Lineage (NCBI taxonomy): Eukaryota > Metazoa > Chordata > Mammalia > Primates > Tarsiidae > Carlito > Carlito syrichta. The sequence goes on from NW_007247665.1 coordinate 11,567, forward strand.
AAAACACTGCAGACAATGTCCAACAGGCAGTTTTTCAACTCTTGACTCCCTCTCGATTACCAGTTTCTAGTGTCTACCATTCTCATCTTTATGTCTGTGTGTATGCAGTGTTTACCTGTGCAGTGTTTACCTGTCACTCATATATAAGAACATGCATTATTCATTTGCCTTTTTGTATTAATTTGCTTACATTACTGTACGAATACAGTATATAATACATGTAATATAAAAAATATGTCAATGGATTGTTATGTGGGATCCACACAGAGAAACAATGCAATTTCTTCATTCTGAAAATGTTCTGTCTCTTACGTAAAGACATGAACTCACCCTAAGAGGAACATTTACTGCATTTTATAGTGCATTTAGTACACAGTAGATGCTTTGTTAGAATGTAAAAAAATACAAAAATAAAACAAAAATGGAAACAACCCCTAGACTTATAAACTATCCCAAGTTTTCACTGAACAAATTGGCCAAGAAAACTCAATAAAAATCAATGATGTTAACAATACAAAGTATAAAGAACAACACTAAAATGATTTAATGATATTCTTTAACTGTGAAGAAATATAAAAATAAACCAAAAGCATTAACTACATATACTAATTATAAATTACATCTTCATAGTACTTTGAAACACCATTTAATTACATTTTAAAAAATTCTTGAAATTGCTAAGCAGGCTAAATAATGATCATTTTATAAACATAACCTTGCATGAATAACAGACAAGTCAAAAAGAGGATGTCCATAGGAAGATCCCGAATTAGAATCCATTAGATATTAGCATTTTATTTCAATGTGAAGCAGAAAAAACTGATTTACTTTCAGATTTTAAATTTTAAAAATGATTATTTCTTTTGTTCTAACAATGTCCTTTCCTACTTAAGGCACACATTCACACACAAAAATTAAACTGCCTCTTCTTTACCTGTCATATGCATAACTTAAGGGTGGTATCTTTGTGTACTTTATTCGGTGTAAATAAAACACAAAAGTATGTGCAGTGTATACTACCACTAACATAAACACAAAGGGTACATACTAATATATAAGTATTTACAATAGTCAGGATTCAGGATAGTGTCTTATAATAATATTCCTTCATTAAAATAATCAAAATGACCCATAACTTAAAAAGCAAGAAACTCAGCCTGCAATCCCAGCACTTTGGGAGGCTGAGGTGAGTAGATTGCGGGTTCAAGACCCACCTGGGCAAATTGGCAAGACCTCATCTCTACAATAAATCAAAAAATTAGCAGGGTGTGGTACCGAGCCCTTGTAGTTCCAGCTCCTTGGAAGGCTGAGGCGGAAGGATCACTGGAGCCTAGCAGGTCGAGGCTGTGGTGGCCGGGAGCGCCCATTACACTCTAGTCTGGGTGACAGAGACTCCAACCCCCCAAAAAAAGCAAGAAAAAAAGATAATACAACCTATAAAAAGAATCACCAAATCTAACATTCCATAAGTTACTCAACAGTAAGTGGTCATCATTTAGCTACAATCTTGAATAAGGTAGAATAGATTAACACTAGTGGCGGCACAATTTATTATGTGGATAACAAGTGTTAATGTTTTATAAACAATTCTGTTCATTAAAACAAATTATGTTTACATAGCATAAACACTCCAAAGTTCCCTGTATGCTCATGTTCAAGCATCTCTGTTCTTCGGATAGTGTTATCAATGTACGAAGAGCTTTCTTCAGTTTTCTTTCTTTTTTTGAGTTGGAGTCTCACTCTGTCACCACGTGCTGCTGGGCTCCGGCGATCCTTCTGCCTCAGCCTTCCAAGTAGCTGGAACTACAGGTGCGCGCTAACACACCCTGCTAAGTTTTTGATATATTGTAGAGATGAGGCCTCACCAAGTTGCCTAGGCAGGTCTTGAACCCGTGGCCTCAGGCAATTCACTCACCTCTGCCTCCCAAGGCGCGAGATTACAGGCTGAGCCACCGAGCCCGGCTTTTCTTCAGTTTTCAAAACTGAATCTGGTTTTTTACTAAACATAAACTTACAACATATAGTTTTTTTTTTGAGTTGGAGTCTCACTCTGTCACCCAGACTGAAGTGCAGTGGCACACTCCCGGCCACCGCAGGCTCAACCTGCTGGGCTCTGGCAATTCTTCCACCTCAGCCTTCTGAGTAGCCAGAATTACAGGCACGCGCTACCACGCCTGGCTGATTTTTTTGATTTATTGTAGAGATGAGGTCTCGCCTGCCCAGGTGGGTCTCGAATCTGGGGGCTCAGGCAATCCACTCACCTCAGCCTCCCAAAGGCACAGGATTACAGGCTGAGCCACCAAGTCTGGCAACATATACATTTTAAGAGAGCAATTATCTTTATTCTGTTGTCAATGAAAGTATCTCTTATTCATATCATATAAAATTACTCTATGGTTTATAAATATTTATATTATGGAGAGATGCATCAAGATATTAACAGTCTGACCCCATTTGCTCCTTAACATATAAGTAGTAAGAAAAAGATTTTTTTTTTTTTGGAGTTGGAGTCCCACTGTGTTACACAGACTGGAGTGTAGTGGCCACTCCCGGCCACTGCAGCCTCGACCTGCTGGGCTCCGGTGATCCTTCTGCCTCAGCATTCCAAGTAGCTGGAACTAGAGGCACACACTACCACACCCAGCTGTTTTTTGATTTATTGTAGTGATGAGGTCTCGCCAAGTTGCCCAGGGGATCTTGAACCCGTGGGCTCAGGCAATCCTCTCACCTTAGCCTCCCAAAGCACGGCATAACAGGCTGAGTCGAGCCCGGCCAGAAAAAAGATTTCTAAAACTCTCAATATTTCTTTGTCATTTATTCCAGTGGCCAAATATGTTATCCTATGCACTCACCTCATGTGGAACTTACAAATACATCTGTAAAGTTTTTAAGTTGAATACTTTCTATTTCTTATTATTTTATTTTTTTTAAGTTGGAATATCACTCTGTCACCCATACTGGAGTGCAGTGGCACACTCCTGTCCACTGCGGCCTCAACCTGCTGGGCTCCGGCGACCCTTCTGCCCCATCCTTCCAAGTAGCTGGAACTACAGGCGCACGCCACCATGCCTGGCTAATTTTTTAATTTACTGCAGAGATGAGGTCTCGCCAAATTGACCAGGTAGGTCTCGAATATATGGACTCAGGAAATCCACTCACCTCACCCTCCCAAAGTGCAGGATTACAGGCTGAGCCACCAAGATCAGCTTCTGAAAACTTTTTAATCTGAGTGTTTCCTATGGCATATATTTTGAACAAAGTTTGGTTATCGTTTTTTAAATTTATAGATTCTCTCCCATGTACACAACCTAACTTCAAACAAGCTTTTAGCTGGTTAAAGACTGAATCATTTTCTACATTTATACATTCAAAAGATCTTTGGCTTAAATAAAGGTAATGGTACTATTTACATCTGTAAACTTCTCAGCATGTTCTATAGTTTATAGATACAGGAAATTTAGAGTATATGAATTTTCTGATGTTGAGAAAATATGGAAAAACAATGAAAAACTTTCCTCCATCCTTCCCATCGATAGGGTTTCTATATATATATATAGAGAGAGATGCCCATATGTCAACCACGTATTGAATGAGAGCTAAAGGCTTTGTCACATTCTTCTCATTTGTATGACTTCTCTTCAGTATGGATTCTTTTATGTCCAACAAGTCCAAAATGAGAGTGAAAGGCTTTGCCACATTCTTCACATTAGTAGGGTTTCTCCCCAGTATGCAGCTTGATGTGTTGAGCAAGCTTTGAATGGGAGCAAAAGGCTTTGCCACATTCTTCACATTTGAGGCATTTCTCTGCAGTATGAATGATCATATGACCAGTAAATCCAGTCTTAGAGTGAAAGGCTTTGCCACACTGTTCACATTTGTAGCCTTTCTCTCTTGTAAGGATGGTCTTATGTCCTGATAATTCTCTATGAAAGCAAAAGGCCTTGCCACATTCTTCACATTTGTAAGGTTTCTCTCTCATATGGATCTTCATATGTCTAGCAAGTGCTGCATTAGAGGAAAAAGGTTTGCCTCATTCTGCACATTTGTAAGGCTTCTTCCCAGTATGGATCACCATATGTTGAGTAAGGTGTGAATGAGAGCGAAAGGCTTTGCCACATTCTTCACATTTGTAGGGTTTCTCCCCAGTATGCACCTTGATGTGTCGAACAAGCTTTGAACGGGAGTAAAAGGGTTTACCACATTCTTCACATTTGTGGCATTTCTCTCCAGTATGAATGATCATATGACCAGCAAATCCAGTCTTAGAGAGAAAGGCTTTGCCACATTGTTCACATTTGTAGCCTTTCTCTCTCATATGGATGGTCTTATGTCCCGATAATTGTCTATGAAAGCAAAAGTTCTTGCCACATTCTTCACATTTGTAAGGTTTCTCTCTCGTATGAATCTTCATATGTTTAGCAAGTGCTGCATTAGAGGAAAAGGGTTTGCCACATTCTGCACATTTGTAAGGCTTCTCCCCAGTATGGATCATCATATGTTGAGTAAGGTGTGAATGAGAGCGAAAGGCTTTGCCACATTCTTCACATTTGTAGGGTTTCTCTCCAGTATGGACCACCATATGTTGAGTAAGGTGTGAACGAAAGAGAAATGCTTTGCCACATTCTTCACATTTGTAGTATTTTTCTCCAGTATGGATGGTCTTATGTCCAGCAAATCCATGCTGAGAGCGAAAGGCCTTGCCACATTCTTCGCACTTGTAGGGTTTTTCTCCAGTATGGATTCTCTGATGTTGTAAAAGCCCCAAGTACCAATTAAAGGCTTTGCCACATTCTTCACATTTGTAGCATTTCTCTTCATCATGGATGGCCTTATGTCTAGTAAATCCTCCACGAGTGTGAAAGGCCTTGCCACATTCTTCACATTGGTAGGGTTTTTCTCCAGTATGAATTCTCTGATGTTCTATAAGTCTTGAGTATGGATAAAAGGTTTTGCCACATTCTTTACATTTGTAGGGTTTCTCTCTACTATGGGTCACCATATGTTGAGTAAGGCATGAACGAGTGTGAAAGGCTTTGCCACATTCTTCGCATTTGTAGGGTTTCTCTGTAGCATGGATCACTGAATGTTGAGTAAGGCGTGAACGAATGTGAAAGGCTTTGCCACATTCCTCGCATTTGTAGGGTCTCTCTGCAGCATGGATCACCAAATGTTGAGTAAGGCGTGAATGAATGTGAAAGGCTCTGCCACATTCTTCACATTTGTAGGGTTTCTCTGCAACATGGATCACTGAATGTTGAGTAAGGCGTGAATGAAGGTGAAAGGCTCTGCCACATTTTTCACATTTGTAGGGTTTCTCTCTAGCATGGATTATTTTATGTTGAGGATGTTCTGACTGAGAGTGAAAGGCTTTGCCACATTCTTCACTTTTAAAGGGTCTCTCTGCAATATGGATTCTTTCATTTCTATTTAGACAAGATAATTTCCTAAACACTTTCCCATCAACATTTTGCACATTTCCTCTAATATTCTTTTGATGTTGGCTACATTTTGAGGACTGGTTATATGTTTTGCCATATTCATGTTTGGAAGCCATTTCAGAAATATGGATATTCTGGTGGATAATAAATTGGGAGTGTTGATGATAGACTTTCCCACATTTGTTACATTTGTCATGGTTATATGCAATAGAACATCCTATCTGTCCTTCACTCTCATGGACACTTTCCCAAGATTTTTTTAACTGTAAGTCCATAAGGCCAAATCTTCCACATCTTCCCATTGGTGCCTTTGTAAGTGACACTTCTATGTTCTTCTGTGACAAAAGACCTTCAGTGTAGTGAGAAGTCAGAGGTAAAAATAGTGAAATTAAAATTTATTCCACATAGCAGATTCAGGTGACTATCCTTTAAAAATCAAACATAATGTTATACCATGTTAAAGGCATTAACACGATGGCAAGTAAAAATCACATGTTTTCATTCCATCATAAATATATGTACTTAAGAAAATATTTATACCTAACCCTTAACTGTATCTCACGATATAAAAGAAAAAAGAAAGAAATAAAATACCTACCACATTGCCTTTGTGAGAACCCAAAAAACAGCTAAGACTTTGCACAATCCTCAGTAAGCACAATGTTAAAAAGAGTTACATGGAAGAAGTTTAGGAATTTTGCCACCATAATGTCTCTTTACAATACAGCATGATGCAATCACACGAAACCTTCTAACTCTTGATTTCTTCCTCAGAGAATAAACAGAAAAGTGGAGCATGAGTCCACATTTCTGCCCTTTGGGGGTTTACCAAGGCTGGTTTCTGTCCCAACTTACAGAGTGATGAAGAAGATGGTGGTATACTTTGGATAACAGGTTGCAGCTGTTGAGACTAAAGGAACATTTTTCTTACAGAACCAATACCATAGAAAGACCACTGATGTAGCAAATAGCAATGAGCCAGTCAGGAGGAACAAGGTCAAACTAGTTAACTGGAAGAGCACATGTCTAATTCCAGAGAAGACACATCCTAAGAACAGGTATTACAGATTCCCAGATGCTCTAACTTTTGACTGATGTTACACTTATCTAGACAAAGCTACTTCATAAACATTATGACAGGTATCTTTTTTCAAATACCGAAATTCCAGCAACATATTCCAAAGCATAAAAAGAATCAGGATAAGCTGGGCTCTGTGGCTCAGCCTGTAATCCCATGCCTTTGGGAGGCTGAGGTGAGTGGACTGCCTGAGCCCATGGGTTCGAGACCCGCCTGGGCAGTGAGACCTCATCTCTACAATAAAGCCAAAAATCAACTGGGCTTGGTAGTGCATGCCTGTAACTCTGGCTACTTGGAAGGCTGAGGTGGCAGGATCGCCAGAGTCCAGCAGGTTGAGGCTGTGGTGGCCAGGAGAGGCCACTGCACTCCAGTCTGGGCAACAGAGTGAGACTCCAACTCAAAAAAAAAAAAAAAAAAATCAGGATAAATGACTCAATTAGGGGTACAACAACAGAAATCCAGAATTCAACCCCAAAGAATTGGAGACATATACATGCCTTGAGAAAAAAATGCAAAATAACCAACTTCATGTGACGTAATAAGCTATAAAGAATACAGATAACCAAACTAACTCAGGATACCAAAAAAGCAATTAAAAGAACTATTACAAATAAGAATTTGGGGAGACAAAAATTGCAAAAAATTCTGAGAAATTTTCAAATTCAATGAAGAAAAATAGGAAAATCAACAAGTATACTGAACTCAAACTAGCATAAGCACAAACATACAGTCATATAAGCTATTATCAATATTGTTGGCTAACTCATCTCAGTACTCAGGATGCTGAGATGGACTGATCACCAAAACCAAGGAGTTCAATGCTGTAGTGAGCATTACTTGAGCCATGATACTCCTGTCTGAGTGACAGGGACCATGACTCATAAAAAAAAACCGTAACAAGAATTTGGAAAACACCCTAGATACTAATATTGGTCTTAGTAATAACTTTTTTATTACTGTTGAATAAATGTAACTATAAATGAGTTGAAGACATCAAACTAAAAAGCTTCTGGGCAATAAAGGGAACAGGAAGAAGACTTACAGGGCAAGATAAAATATCTGCAAACCATATAACTAGAGAGATGTTAATATCAAAAATATATAAATCAAGGGCAAAAAACAACGAAATGATAATGACTTGAATTAAAATATAGCCCAAGGACAGGCTTAATGGCTCAGCCTGTAATCCCAGCACTTTGGGAGCCCGAGGCGAGTGGATTGTCTGAGCCTGCGGTTTGAAGGTCAACCCAGGCATCCTGGTGAGAACATATCTCTACAATAAATAAAAAAATAGCTGGGTGTGGTAGCATGCACCAATGGTTCTGAATACTTGGAAGGCTGAGGTGTAAGTATCGTTGGAGCCCAGCAGGTCAAGGCTGCAGTTGCCGGGAGCATGTCACCACACTACAGTCTAGGCAACAAAATGAGACTCCAACTCAAAAAAAAAGCAAAAAAGAGGAATAATTATTTATGCATTGAGGACATACAAATTGCCAAGAAGTATATGAAATGGCACTAAATGTCACCAATAGAAGCAATTTCAATTCAACCCAAGGATGACATACTGTCTCACACCTTTGAGGATAGCTAATATCAACTAGAGGAGATAACTTTGATAAAGATGTGAAGAAAAAGAAATCCTATATACTGTTGGTGAGTTTAAAATTGGTAAAGTCATTATCAACATTCTTTTAAAAATAAACTGCCACAAAACAGAGAAATCCCTTTTCTGGGTATATGAGCAAAGGAAATAAAATCAGTAGCTCAAATAAATATCTGCAACCATATGTTCATTGCAACATTTGTCAAAATGACCAAGCATGAAAACAACCTAGATATTTGTGGATTCTGTGTTGAGTAGGAAAATATCATATATATACACAATAGCATATAATTCAGCCATAAAAATTATTAAAGAATCATGTAATTTCAACCTTATGGATGCAACTGTAAGACATTATTCTATTTTAAGTGAGCCAGGTACACACATGCACAAATACTTCATGAAGCTGGGCATAAATGGTTCAAGCCTATAATCCAAGTACTTGGTGAGGCAAAGCTAGAGGATTGCCTGAGCTCAGGGGTTTCAGACTGGGCAACTTGGAGAGACCTCACAGATACAATAACTCAAAGAATAAGCTGGGTGTGGTAGTGCACACCCGTAGTTCCTGCTACTTGGAAGGCTGAGGCAGAAGGATCACCTGAGCTCAACAGACTGTGGAAGTAGTGGCCATTAGCGTGCTACTGTACTCCAGCCTGGGTAATGGAGTGAGACTCCAACTTGGGAAGAAAAAATGGCTGCATGATCTCACTCATGTGTGGAATCAAAAGATTGCACTCATAGAGGAAGAAAGTACAATGGTGGCCACCAGCGCCTGCAGATGGGCAAAATGGGAGATGTTTTTCAATGGTGACAAAGTTTCAATTATCAAACAAAGTTTTAGGGAAATAACAAATAACATAGTGACTGATGACATTATGTGTTCACCTTACACAACATAGAAATGGCAGCTATGAAATGTTATTGATATGTTCATTAGCATAATTGAAATCATTGTTTCACAATGTATAGTCATCAAATTTTTACATTATACCCAATATATAGTTATACATTTCTTTTTTTGTTTTTTTGAGTTGGTGTCTCACTCTGTCACCCAGACTGGAGTGCAGTGGCCACTCCCGGCCACCACAGCCT
>NW_007247665.1:21234-22906 GCF_000164805.1 Carlito syrichta
CGGTAGCGCATGCCTGTAATTCTGGCTACTCAGAAGGCTGAGACGGAAGGATTGCCGGAGCCCAGCAGGTCGAGGCTGCGGTGGCCGGGAGCGGCCACTGCACTCCAGTCAGGGTGACAGAGTGAGACTCCAACTCAAAAAAAAAAAAAAAAATTGGATGTTAAAGACACATATTTAAGCACATGTACATGGGGATACATATGTAAACTAGTCCTAGTCATAACATTAAAGAAAACAAAATTATAAAATAAGAGTTATACCCGGGCTCGGTGGCTCAGCCTGTAATCCTGCACTGTTGGGAGTCTGAGGTGAGTGGATTGCCTGAGCACGTAGGTTCGAGACCCACCCAGGCAACTTAGCGAGACCTCATCTCTACAATAAATTAAAAAAATTAGCCGGGCATGGTAGCACATAACTATAGTTCCAGCTACTTGGAAGGCTGAGGCGGAAGGATCACAGGAGCCCAGCAGGTCAAGGCTGCAGTGGCTGGGAGCATCCACTGCACTCCAGTTTGGGTGACAGAGTGAGACTCCAACTCAAAAAAAAAAAAAGAGTTATTAAGCAATAAGGTAACAATTAGAAGTTTAATATGTTTACCAATACTCAACACGATATACTAAAGAATTTGAATATATAGAAATAAATTACCTCAGTTCATAAAAAAAAGAAAAATTAAAGTAAAATAACAAAATGTCTTCTATCAAGAGAGATAATTTGTGTTCTGGTAGAATTATGGAGTATAAATTTATATAAAATCACACTGGAAACCTCCCTAGGATAGAATCTCATAAAGTTGAAAGCACATGAAATCTGTCTTTAGTTCTGAAAATTTCTCAAATATCAAAATCACTACTCTCACTTATTTCCAATATGATGTAAAAAGAAAACTTAAAAAATACTTTGACATGGATTTTTGAAATAAATAAGCAGATATTTGCATGTGTCCAAAAGAATCAGAAAGGTAGATGGATCATGTAGTTGCTAACAAACCATTAAGTGGACTTTGATTTCCTCTGTAACCTTGAAAGGAGATCACTGAAGAAGAAGAGCGTTTGGAGAATTTCAGAACATGGAATAACAGATGTCCCTTTGTGGACATCTTGACCTCTGTCATCAGCTTCATTCACTCCCCCCTACCTGGAGGTTTGACTGGTGGGCTGTTTCTCTTCTCATCCCAGGGCTCTTTCCTTTGCTCCAGACACTTTATCAGGTCTGGCTTATACACAGTGAGTCCTGTTTAATTAGAACAAAGTAACATGACTCTTGCTGGGGTTCTTCAATTGCAAACCTAGTAATGTGTTAAGTAGAGAACACATTATACAATATTCTAGAAAATTAATCCCAAAATACTGTTTCCCAATAGAAACATTAGAACATTTAGATAGAATTTTACATTTTTGTGTTTCTTTCTTTCTTTCTTTCGAGTTGGAATCTCTCTGTCACACAGGCTAGAGTGCAGTGGCACTCTCATGGCAACCCCAGTGTTGACCTGCTGGGCTCAGGCAATTCTCCCTCAGCCTTCCAAGTAGCCAGAACTATAGGTGCATGCTACCACACCCACCTAATTTATTGATTTATTATAGAGATGAGTACTTGCCAAGTTGTCTAGGCGGTTCTCGAACCCATGAGCTCAGGCAATTCTCTCATCTTGATCTCCAAAAATGCTGGGATT
>NW_007247665.1:23502-25712 GCF_000164805.1 Carlito syrichta
AATAAATCAAAAAATTAGCCGGGTGTGGTAGCGTGTGCCTGTAATTCTGGCTACTAGGAAGGCTGAGGTGGAAGGATTGCTGGAGCCCAGCAGGTCGAGGCTGCGGTGGCTGGGAGTGGCCACTGCACTCCAGTCTGGGCGACAGAGTGTGACTCCAACTCAAAAAAAAAAATTTGCTTAACTTAGGCATGTACGTTTTTCAGTGAGATATTTACGTGACACAGAATAAGTTGCATATACTGCCTAGATGGAAAACTTTCATCCTCGTCTCAACCTCCCAAAGTGCCACTGCGTCCAGCAAATACAATAATTTAAAATGTCAATTTAATGAGAAAGAAACCTGTTTTAGGCAGCAATCAGTCAACAGATATCTATCATGGCACATAATCTCTAAAAGTATATTTATTTACATATCTATTATTATTATTGTTTGAGGCAAAGTCTCACTCCCTCCAGGCTGGATAGCAGTGACAAGCCCACAGTCACTCCAGCGTCAACCTGCTAGGTCTTTAGGATGTCAGCCCTTCATTGTAATGTCCCTCCTAAATCAAGTCATAGCCTTTTTTTGTTCCAACTTCATCTCTCGACTTACTGTCTGACTATGAGGATTTAAGCTGGGGCTAAGGGATCTAAGAGGCCACACTCATCTAGAGTGTCGGCTCTCTTCCAGTGTGTGGGAAGTCATCTCCTTCTTAAATGAATCTTTTCAGCTGGGCTCGGTGGCTCAGTCTGTAATCCTAGCCCTTTGGGAGGCCAAGGGGAGTGGATTGACTGAGCCCACAGGTTTGAGAAACACCGGGGCAATTTGGGGAGACCTCCTCTCTACAATAAAATGAAAAAGATCAAAAAATTAATCGGGTGTGGCACCACACACCTGTAGTTCCAGCTACTTGGAAGACTCAGGCAGAAGGATAACTGGAGCCCAGCAGGTTGATGCTGCAGTGGCTGAGAGTGCCTCATTGCCCTCCAACTTGGGTGACAGATTGAGACTCCAACTCAAAATAAAAAAAGAATGTCCTGATGGGGGCAATGTGACCACAACATTCACACTGAGATTTTAATTAGTATTTAACTCATAGGTAATAAATACAAGAAGTATAAAGAAACCTGCTGCTTTCTGGAACATTTCGAAGATAGAATATCAAGCAGTAACCTTAACTCTTTCAGGTGAAAGAGGCAGGACGGACCTTATATTCTGATCTTTGAGACAGAAATATATGGGGGCACCATTTACAGTCTATGGAGAAATAAAGGACAAAGCACCTAGGTATGAAGGTCATGGTCCAAATTTTTTTTTGATGAGTGAATTATTTTATTAGGTGTTGTTTTTAATGTTTTTTTACTTTTTAAATTTACTTTTTAAATTATTATAAAGATGCGAGATTGGGCTCAGTGGCTCAGCCTGTAATCCCAGAACTTTGGAAGGGTGAGGCGAGTAGATTACCTGAGCCTGTGGGTTCAAGACCCACCTGGACAACTTGGTGAGACCTCATCTCTATAATAAATCAAAAATTAGTCAGCCATGGTAGCACAGGCCTGTAGTTCCGGCTACTTGGAAGGCTGAGGTGGAAGGATCACCAGAGCCCAGCAGGTGTAGGCTGCAGCGGCCAGGAGCGTGCCACTGCACTCTAGCCTGGGTGACAAAGTGAGGCTCAAACTCAAAAAAAAAGTTAAATAAATCTTTTTCTCTTTCACCCTTTGTGTGTTGCAAATCTTTGCATTACTTGGATCTGATTGCTGGTGTGCACCCATCCACACCTACCTATCCACCCTTACCCGCCACACCCCAACATTTTGGACCTGTTGATGCAAACTGCCAATGACCCTGATGACTTGTCCTGAGATCTTCCACCTGGATATTCCAAATCAGGCGACTATGGGGCTGTCATCCACCAGCACCTGCCCGTGGCCTGGTTTTCTCCTGCCCCTTCTCAAAGCTTTTCTTCCATTTCCACATCTTGATCTCAGTACCCTCTGTCCCGTTGGCCAAGACATAAAAACCCAAGATAGTAAACACAACCTAACAGGGGTCTTTAGGACATGGGACCCTCATTGTAATGTCCCTTCTGAATCAAGTCAGAGCCTGTTTTGGTTCCAACTTCATCTCTTGACTTGTTGGCTGTCTGGTGATGAGGATTTAAGCTGGGACTCAGGGGGCTAAGAGGCCACACTCATCTGGAGGGGGAGGGGAAAGAGGGATGGAGAGGGGA
>NW_007247665.1:25974-28357 GCF_000164805.1 Carlito syrichta
AGAGAGAGGGAGGGGAGGTGAGGAGGGGAGTGTAGAGGGAGAGGGGAGAGGGGAAGGCAGCCCCACCCAGAGAGACAGTGCTATCCCGCCCCTTCTCCAAGCCTTTCCCCCCAGGCCCTCTGGGGACCCCACACCAAGACCCCTGGCCGGGGTTCGAGACGCAGATCCGCTATTGGCCCAAGTGAACTCCTTAACGCTGTGACAGAGTCTCCGTTTAACCACAGGGAGGAGGGTGGGAGGGGACCAGGATCATAGCCTCCTCCCCATAAATGGGTACCCACGCGGGTCGGATCTTCCCCACGACCCTCCGGAGTCCCGCACATCCGGAGCGGGAGTCGGTGGGAAGTGGGTTTACAGGCGGGACAGGACCGCACCCGGGGACCAGGCCCAACCCCATCTACTCTGAGGGGATCGGGTCGAGCCGCCGGCGGGGGCGGCCCGGGCTGGGAGCTGACGGGGATGCCAGTCCCGCCGCAGCTGGGTCATCTGTGTCCATCCTCTCCCTCTCTCGAGACACCCGCCCTACATTCACCATCTCCCGGCGTCCCGACTTCCTCCCCACGGATTCCAGGACAAGTAGGTCACAGGGCGACAGAGGAATAAGCGAAGACCAGCGATTATCTGGGAGCTAATCCGCCACTTCTGCAGTCGCAGAATACAAAAAGCACGGTCAGAGACAGGCAGCCGCCCCCTCACTTCCGGCTCTTGTCTGATTGGCCAGTTCAGACCTCAGTGTTCGTGGATTGGATAAAACCCCAGTCCATCTGTCCTTGAGTGACAGGCGATGCGGGCTGCAGGAAACGGGAAAACGTGGAGATCCCTCCCAGTGCCGGAACTGTGGTGGGAAGGGTAGGGTTGTGGGCCCCTTGCAGGGCTTGCTGGGAACACTGGGGTCTACAAGGCTCCCGGTCGGGACGGGGGGTAATCGCAGAGCTGCAGCACTACTATCCTAGCGTGTCCTGGGAGAGGCGGAATCGACCTACAGGCAAGCCACCCACCAACCAAGAGCAACGAACACTCCCATCATGGTCCGCCACGGGCCCACGACCCTCCTCCCCCAACCCTTCAGCCCTGACTCCGGGGCAAGGAGAAATCTAAACGCGTTTTTGTTCCTGGAGTTCCTCTCATTTTGCATCTCCTGTCAGTCAAGACCGGAAGGGCTTGGCCTGGAGTCTTGTCCAATCAACGGAAGCTGAGGTTTGAACTGGCCAATCAAACGAACGCCGGAAGCGAGTGGGCGGATTTTGGTCACTGACCGGGCCGTCGTCTCCTGCGTCTGCGCACAGAGCTGGGTCGTCCTCTCAGCTTTGTCCTGCTTTTCGGAATCCACACGTGTCATGGGTCTTCCCTTCAGCCTCTGTCGCTGTGTGACCTGCAGATGCTGGGAGTCCATGGGGAGGACGCCGGGACACCCGGAGGCCGGGAGATCGTGAATATAATGGGGAGTATATATTATATAATTATATATATATAGTATATTCTATATATTATACTATCCTATATCCTATATTGATACTATTCTATATCATAACGTATTGATAATTACTGTATATAATAACCATGTGAAATATTAATATATTATCTGTTAATTTATTTTACTATATAATTAGGGTTAGGGTTAGGTATAATCATATATTAATATATTATATAGTCATTAATCATAATATATAATTAGGGATAGGGTCATATGTAATCATATAATATATTAATATATTACATAGTAATTTATTATAATTAATATATAATTATATAGCCAGGCTCGGTGGCTCAACCTGTAATCCCACACCTTTCAAAGGCTGAGGTGAGTGGATTGCCTGAGCCCGCAGGTTAGAGACCCGCCTGGGCAGACGAGACCTCATCTCTACAATAAATCAAAAAGTAGCCGAGTGTGGTAGCACACGCCTGTAGTTCCAGCTACTTGAAAGGCTGAGGCGGAAGGATCGGCAGAGCCCAGCAGATCGAGGCTGCGGTGGCTGGGAGTGGCCACTGCACTCCAGTCTGGGAAACAGTGAGACTCCAACTCAAAAAAACATACCTATATATTATATATATAATTATATATTATTATGATTATATATAATTATATGCTATACTACTATATACTATATATACTGTGTGTATATAATATATCGTATATATTATATCATTATATATTATATGATGAAATATATAATATTTATTACATACTAATTATATATAATATAGTTACTACATATTAATTATATATAATATAATTACTACATGTTAATTATATATAATATAATTGCTATATATTAATTATATATGATATAATAATCATATAATATATTAATATATTGTCTGTTAATTAATTATTATTAAGATTATTGATAGGGTTAGGGTTATATAGAATCATATAATATAT
>NW_007247665.1:28882-30535 GCF_000164805.1 Carlito syrichta
AATCCTGCTTTCTCAAAAAAAAAAAAAAAAGAAAGAAAGAAAAAGAAACTGAGTAAACTTTAACTGGACCCAAAGATTCCGAGCCAAAATCAGTCCTGATCCTGCAAAAGGATGTCTTGGAGGCCCAGCTTGTTCTTCCAGTTGAGCTCCCGTGCAGGTGCACCCATCTGTTTATAACAGTCATAGAAGGAGCCTGTGATAGTGACAAAAGCTTTCAAGCCTGGAGTGCTGTGGGTCTGCTGGGAGGTGTGGGCAGAAGTGGGTAGAAATAAAGGATGTGGTGCTCTTTCTGAAGGTGGGATTGGTACGTTGCTGGAGCTGTTTCTAGACATTGTCACATAAAATAAATTTGAGTTTGGATTAAAATAACTTTATGATAAATAAGTATTGCAGAAGCATGGAGACCCACTATAGGATTTTCTAGCATCTCAAAGTTAAGGCATAAATGGGTTTTCTTTCGTGGGGAGAAAAAAAAAGACCAGAAAGAGTGTGGAAGGGGGAGGACAGATTGGCGGATGGCACCAGCAGATCCTGGGTCACAGAACATCTCACTCTGAAGTCAGTGTGTTCTTTGGTGGGGCATAAAGAGGGGTGTGTATTGGCTCAGGCTGAGGGTGGGTTAGAGTTCAGGGATATGGGAGAAGGAGGAAAACTTAAGCAAAACTTGGTTTGCATGAGTTTGTTCAGACCACTGATGACAAATGTATTCATGTCTTTGTGAGGCAGAAAGTGAGAAATTGCCATGTCTGTGACCAGCTTTGAAATAGAGAAAACAAGGGAACATCACTTAAGTCCTCATGGAAAGAAAGATTCTTTGCAGCAAGCTGCTCAAGGAGAACAAGAATGATGGGGTATCTTCCATCAGAGATATTTACCAGAATTCCTTTCCCCACTGTCCCCTTCCACTGTGCCTTGCCTCACACTTCTCTTTCACTTAGCTATTTTTGAGTAGTGTCCTTTATTTATTATTTTATTTTATTTTATTTTATTTTGAGTTGGAGTCTCACTCTGTTGACCAGACTGAAGTGCAGTGGCCGCTCCCGGCCAACTGCAGCCTTGAGCTGCTGGACTCCGGCAATCCTTCTGCCTCAGCCTTCCAAGTAGCCGGAATTACAGGCATGCGCTACCATACCTGGCTGATTTTTTGATTTATTGTAGAGATGAGGTCTTGCTGCCCAGGCAGGTCTCGAACCCGCAGGTTCAGGCAATCCACTCACCTCAGCCTCCCAAATGTGTGGGATTATAGGCTGAGCCACCGAGCCCAACTGAGTAGTGTCCTTTATAATAAACTGGGCAACACAAGTGAAATGCTTTGCTGAGTTCAATGAGTATTGTCTCAAATTATTGGGCTGCAGGATGGATTTTGGGATCCCCTGATTTTTAGGCAGATGTTCAGAAGGAAAGAGTGCCCCTGGGTTTTTCAACTGTCATCTGCAGTGAGGGCAATGTTGTGTGACTGAGCCCTGAACTTGCGGGTTTGTGCTAACTCTATGTGGTGACAGTTGAATTGTTGAAGAAACAATTGGTGTTGCAGACTAGTTGGTGTCCAGCAAACTTTTCACAGTTGGGGTTAGAAAAAAGACATCACACATCAGAATTTTAATCTACCCCAGGTGAGTGGATCCTGTTGAGTATTGAGACCCTGGAGGATGG
>NW_007247666.1:0-865 GCF_000164805.1 Carlito syrichta
ATATCATGACTAAAGCATGGTTTAAATTATATCATCAAAATAAAATCTTAATAGGTTATGTTGAATGAAAGTAAATCATCAATTACATAGGAAGTAAAAAAGGAAACAATTGCAATAAAATAAAATTGGTCAGAGTTTATTATCTATTTTCCACGTTCTATAAAATAAATAATGCTCTCAAGAGAAAGATAATATGAGAGTCTCCATAGTTACAATTTTCAGTCACTGCAAAAGATAATGGCCATCAATAAAACTTACATGATGCCCAGCACCCTAGAAATTAGGTTTCATGGAAAAGGTGATAAATCTTCTAAGTAAAAACATGAGCAGAAGTCACGAGAGAGGAAACCCACAAAAATGTAGACAACTGATCTTTAATCAAGAAGCAAAAGTCATTCAATTAAAAAAAATTGTAAGTTGGACTTAGTTAAAATTAATCACTTTTTGTTTGCAAAAGACAGTGTTAACATAATGAAAAGACACCCCATAAACTGAGATAAAATCTTTCCAAATCATATATCTGGCAAATAATTTATATCCAAAATGTACACAGTGCTCTTACAATTTAACAATAAGAAAAATAAAAATGAGCAAAAAAAAGTGAACTTACAGCCGGGCTCGGTGGCTCAGCCTGTAATCCCGCGCCTTTGGGAGGCTGAGGTGAGTGGATTGCCTGAACCCGTGGGTTCGAGACCCGCTTGGGCAGCGAGACCTCATCTCTACAGTAAATAAAAAAATCAGCTGGGCGTGGTAGTGCATGCCTGTAATTCCAGCTCCATGGAAGGCTGAGGCGGAAGGATCTCCGGAGCCCAGCAGGTCGAGGCTGCAGTGGCCGGGAGCGGCCACTGCACTCCAGTCTGGGCGA